>NC_086317.1:435225433-435525433 GCF_036172605.1 Pelobates fuscus | reverse complement strand
GCCAACATCACCTGTGAAACCAGTGCTCTCTTACCCTTTGACCATTGGTGAGGGAAATCCAGCCACAGAGACACCTCATACTGAGAAGGGAGCACAATACCCATGTGTTACAAATCGCTATTTGTAACTGGCCCTTTAAATGGAAAATTGCCCTGCTTCCCTGGATTGTGGAGAAGCCTATTTGCCAGCCTCCTTCCTTATGACTATGGCCCTCTGTGAGCGGTGATACCCCAGATAGCTATGCCATGGAGCCTATTCATATAATGAAAGACTATGGGAAAGACTTTAGCTCCATGGCAATTGAACTGTGTGAATAGGATCTGCGCGCTATTCGGTAGTTTTGTGCGCTCAGATCCCAGCTATCTGGGGATATGTGAAATGTCTGTGTGTTATGTGTAAAAGGTGACTTTCTGTATTTTAAAGTGTTTTATGTCTTTTTGCAACCATGTGGTTAATGGAGTCTGCCTCTAACCCTGGATAATTGGATTACTTTTCCCATTGTCTCCAGGATAGAGGGCCCTGTAAAACCTGCTGAACCAGTTTGCCATACGGCCAGCCAGGCCCCAAAAGATACTTTTGATAACTTTTGAACCCCTCGTCTGATTCGTGCCATTTTTTAATATGTTGTTCCCCTGAATAGATTGATTGTTAATATGTATTTTTATGAAGATTGGATGGATGGTTTTGAAGTTACAGGGTATGGGTAAAAACTGTATTTTTACTGTCTGTGATAATTATGTTAATCCCTTGTGTAGCATAATTATATCACAGACATAGGGGAGGATTTTGTGTGTAATTACTGGGAGTGGTTTTAATGATGTACGTGTATGATTGGTTGTTTTGTCCCTCCCTGTGGGTGGTCCTGTATTTACAAAATGGTAATAAAAACCAGGCTGGGTGTTCCAGCACCTCAGACCTCTGCTGACCCTCTAACTTGCAGCCTTGACTCATGTTTGTAGGGGACAGCTATAATCACTACAGGGATTGCTATGCAATCCCTTAGCTACTTAGCTACTGAGCTCTTGTAAGAGCTCTTGTTCCTGATCCTGCTTCGCTCGACAGAAGGAAGAGGCTCACCTACTGGAGCCTGGTCGTAGGTCCAGGGCGCAGAGCAGACGGCGAGATACCAGCCCAGCAGTTCGTAGAGTCTGCAGTGCTTATGGTGGCTACGCAGTAGTTATGGTGTCTACGGTGCTGATGATCCTTTGGTGAGCGCTAGGAGCATCCTTTTCTACGGTCCAACTTCCAGCCAGCCTGGAGGCAACCGTAACATTTGGTGGCAGCGATGGGATGGCGCCCTAGCGCAAGGAGCAGCACCCCAACAGCACTGGTATCGTATGAGAGTATTGAGGGCAACGCTAGCCACTGCGCAGCGTCCCTACCTAGAGCAGCATGGAGCCAGCCAGTCCGTGCACAGCAGCCGAAATGGAGGAGAGGTTCCTCAACAGATTGCATGGCTTCCTATCCTGGAGAGATGGGGAAGTCTCAGAAGAGATGTGTGGGTACAGACATGAGGCCAGATTTGAGCTGTGGGAAGAAGCCCTACAGGAAGTTCAGCGTTGGCGAAGGGATTGTAGTATCAGCAGAGAGCAGAAAATCCAGGCTCGAATGGCAGAGCGGATGCCCTTCCTGGGCAAACAACCCCCTCCAGCGTGGGTGACTAAACTAGAGGATCTAGTATATAGCGAACTGTGGCTCGACAACACATACCAGGTGCTACAGTGGTACGCGGCTCAGCTTGTTCCAGAGATGGCTGAGTATGAATTCCCTGAGAGTGGGGATTACAATGGCCCTGGTCTATTCTGGGATAACATGGATGATGACGAATTCGGAAAGGCTACAGACTCACGCTTCTGGGACCTGTATGATGACCGGGAAGACATGCTGGGTCTCCCTAGAGCCATTGACCTAGAGGCAGATCTGCGGTACCTAGTCACCAACGAATGTGACCTTGAGTGGAAGTACCAGCACCTCATCAATGGGTCCCGGGAAGAGACAACCGGTTCCCTTTCTCCACAGCATCCAGAGGTACCCCAGGAGAGCACAGCAGCAGAGCCAGGTCGAGAGCCCTTCAGCTGGAAGGATGGTTTTGAAGTTACAGGGTATGGGTAAAAACTGTATTTTTACTGTCTGTGATAATTATGTTAATCCCTTGTGTAGCATAATTATATCACAGACATAGGGGAGGATTTTGTGTGTAATTACTGGGAGTGGTTTTAATGATGTACGTGTATGATTGGTTGTTTTGTCCCACCCTGTGGGTGGTCCTGTATTTACAAAATGGTAATAAAAACCAGGCTGGGTGTTCCAGTACCTCAGACCTCTGCTGACCCTCTAACTTGCAGCCTTGACTCATGTTTGTAGGGGACAGCTATAATCACTACAGGGATTGCTATGCTCTTCATACTCCCTTAGCTACTGAGCTCTTGTAAGAGCTCTTGTTCCTGATCCTGCTTCGCTCGACAGAAGGAAGAGGCTCACCTACTGGAGCCTGGTCGTAGGTCCAGGGCGCAGAGCAGACGGCGAGATACCAGCCCAGCGGTTCGTAGAGTCTGCAGTGCTTATGGTGGCTACGCAGTAGTTATGGTGTCTACGGTGCTGATAATCCTTTGGTGAGCGCTAGGAGCATCCTTTTCTACGGTCCAACTTCCAGCCAGCCTGGAGGCAACCGTAACACCATGTCCCTTAGTAGTCTTATGACCGTCATCCACAGTGGTCGTATGCGTTCACATCCCCACCAAATGTGGAGCATCAAACCTTTGTGTGTCTGACACCTCCAGCATCTGTCTGAGGCGCCAGGGTATATCTTATTAAGCCTGTCTGGAGTCAAGTACCATCGGTACATTAGTTTCCTATGGGCTTCAATGTGAGAGAAACATGTAGTCAGTCCTATCAAGGCATTCACTAAGGTAATCCATTTGTCTGGGCCTATAGTCTTCCCACTTTCTTTCTCCCATTGCGACATGAATGGCAGTGGTTGGGATTTTGAGTGGTCGTGTATGAGTTGTAGCATAGGGATAGAAGTTTTGGCTTAAGCGGAGTGGTCCAGCATGTAAAAAAAAATAGCCTGTATTTATCTCCCTCATCTGGCCGATCACCTGTAGGCCATGTGACTGCTCTGAAAGAGTGCTGCCATAGTGCTGCCAGCAGGGGGACTGCCTAAACTGACCAGTTGCTTCACCAGAGCCTCTGTCAGCCGATATTCCAGGCCCTTCCCATTCCCAACCCGGTAATAATATGCCCACCACCTTAGGGTCTTAAGTCATTAACCCGGCCCATATGGTACCGGCGAACATCAAGAAGGAAATCCTGGAGGGTAAAGACGTTCATCTCGTCTCGCTTCTCATTGCCTCCCAGGATGTCATAGAGAATCGCTCATACGCATATGGCAACATAAAGGCCAGAGACTCAAGGCTGAGTAAAAAATTATCCATCCCAGACTTTGCAATCGCCTTCGGCATTTACAGGGATGTGCTTTGTTCAGTGTACCCACAGAGAAGAGAGGAATTAGATCTGTAAATGCACAAGCTGGTGAACCTGGGCAATAAATATGGTGGTTCGCCATTCTACGACTACCAACGTTCATTTGCAACAAAGGCGGCAGCAGCTCTGGCCCAGTACAATGCTAGAATGGACTGGAGCCAACTGGATACGGAGCTGTTCCTTAGACACTTTGCTGAGCTAAGGTCCCCAGCTTGTGCTATATGTGCTGCAACCACACATTCGGCAAACCTCTGCCCGGTCACAATGGGCTTTACCCCAACCACTGCCACCCCAAGCACATCAAGGGTTGAGAAACAAGGCAGGGATAAACTGGGTCGCCCAATTGTGTACTCAAAGTCTCAAATTTTTAATAATTTCAATGTTGGGGCTTGTGCCTATAGTGCTTGCCGACTGCTGCATGTATGCTCACATTGTTTCAGGGCACACGCAAAAGCAATGTGCCCTAATAAAATGCACATGGAGCCGTATTTAACTTCTGTTAATATTGATGTTCTGGAAGGGCTACTGTCCAAACACCCATCCAAACATATGGTGCAGTATTTGGTCTCTGGTTTCTCCCAAGGTTTCCATACTGGTCTCATCTACATGTCGGGGGGTACATGGGAATCCAACAACCTTCAGTCTGCCCTGACTGACACAGATGCAGTAGACACATTGTTACACATTGAACAAGAACAAGAGTTTGTACTAGGACCATTTACTGAACCCTCTTTCTCCAGCTGGAGAACCAATCCCATTGGTTTGGTCACAGGGAAAACCTCACATAAACAGAGACTAATTATAGACCTATCAGCACCACATTCTTCAGTAATACCCAGCCTTGATTCTCTTATCCCATCAGAAGAATTTTTAAGACAATACACTACCATAGATGACGCAATAGCCACCATCATATATGCGGGTGTAGGCACCTGGCTAAGCAAGATTGACATTGTGAACGCCTTCAAACTACTTCCCATCCATCACTATGGCACTTGCATGGTATCAGTTAGAGGGGCCTCTATTACTTTTTTACGAGGCTCACTTTTGGATCCAAGAGCAGTCCAAAGATCTTCGATACTTTTGCAGAGACTTTGTGTTGGCTGCTTCTGAACACTAGCAGGTGCCATAGCGTCATTCATTACCTGGATGATTTTTTGTTTGTAGAGAGCAATACATCCCCCCAAGCAGTCTAAACAAAGCAGTACATTTGATCAACTCAATAGGGGTACCAGTATCTCCAAAAAAGATAGAAGTACTGGACACTGTCATACAATTTCTGGGGATACAACTCAACTTGGTAGCAATGGAAGCCAGCCTCCCACTGGACAAAATAACCAACATCACACATTCCATAGAACGTTACTTACGCATAGGCTCATGTAACAGAAGAGAGCTGCAGTCACTGATTGGCTCTCTGAATTTTGCCATGCGTATCATATCTCAAGGCAGATCGTTTATTTCTTTTTTATTCCTGTGCCGTCTCCCTACACTCCCATACGACCACAACCGTACCCCTCTTGACCAACAAGCCACTGCAGATTAACACATGTGGAACTTGTTCCTCGTAAATTCGAATCGCAGAAGCATGTTCCTCCCACAAGTATCAGTAGATTCCCCCACCATTTGGACTAATGCAGCGGCATCCACGGGCTTTCGGACATATTTGGCTGTGGGGTAGGTGGCCGGAAGAAGTAAGCCAGATTGAAGGGTTCTATAAGAACTCGGTGCTCTTCGAGGTATACCCATTGTAGTCACAGCAACGACATGGGGACATTTATGGGCAGGCAGACCGGTGCGATGTTTCTCTGTCAATTTGGCAATTTGCCACGTCATAAACAAAGGCCGGTCTTCATCCCTGATAATCATGAAATTTATCAGAAGACTGACATGGTTGGCAGCCTGTCACCAATTTTATCTTGTATGCTACCATGTACCAGGCATTTATAACAGAGCTGCTGACCAGTTATCTCGTCTTCATTTTCAGGCACTCAGGAGATCCCTACTAACAGCCTCACCAATAGCCACGACCGCTCCCCCGCTCCCCCGCTCCAAGACTTAATCATGGACTAGAAGAATTGCTAAGTCACAGCAGGAAATTGGCAAAATTGGCACTCTCAAAAAATATGCACACTGCTTATGACAGAGCTTACTGGTTATATCATAGGTTCATGACAGATCACCACCTGACCAACTGGTTTGATACTACAACTTTGGTGGCTTTCGACACTTTTTGCCACATCAAACTAAAAATGTCACACAACAAATTATACCTCATGGGCATCCAACACCACATGTTCTCAGCTTTTCCCATCAACCAAGGCTTCCTCATATCCTACCCCATCAAAACCATCCTTAAGGGTATATACAAAGCAAACGGTCCTACTCCACAACGTAGGTGGCGTATCGACATACAACTGTTCAAACGTATTTCAGGCTTACTGGATGTGGCAAACCTAGCTACTTTAGATTGTACTGGTTAAAGTCTGAAGGATGTCTTAGAAAAGCTGCCTTAATTCTGTTTATGTATGTATTTGTGTATATCTGTTATAGAGAGCATTCGTAGGCTAGAGGCCGAAAGCCGCTAGCATTCATATGGTAGTTTCACGAACAGTGACTTTACACACTGTTCGTGAAACGAATAAAGTACCGAATGGGAGCCCACACACAGAGGGTCATGTGGCTCCCATTAACCGACTGCAACATTGTAGCAATCGGCGGTTAATTGCTTTCCCAGGTGGCCGTCGTTCGACTACCGACCACGCGGCGGTCGGCCATCTTGGATCCTTTGTTAGCCCAGCGGTGTTTGGTTGTCAAGTGCCTGAAACTCAAATCGGCTACTCGACGGCGCGAACACCGCTGGACTTCCAGGCCGTTCGGGAGCACCGGCACTTCGGTATTTTATTCTCCATTACGTATTTGGTACTTTTAAGATGCATGTATAAAGATGCATAATAAAGTGTGTTTCGTGCGGCGTTCAGTTATTTATGCTGGGATCTGAGCGGTACTTTCACCAAGTGTGCGCTCAGACCCCAGCTATCTACCGAACGGTCATTCGGTATAAAGTTATGTATTTTTGTGTAAAAAGCCGGTTCTGCTGTACGGAGGGATAATCTTCTTAACAGGATAATCTAGTGGGAGTATCCCTCTTGTACAGCAGTGCATGGTGGGAGAAATGTCCTGTATATTCAGTTTCCCATGTGGTCCCCTACTGTATAACCCCTGTAAAGTGATTAAGGAAACCCCCTGCATGGGGAACCGTATAAATACCGGAGCTGTGAATAAAATCGTCAGTTGACTCCAAGAACTGTGTTTCGTCCAGTTACTGGGGGATTTGGGATATTGCCTTCATTTCCAGCGCTTCACTTGGATTATTTTCTGTACCAGCGGAGATATTGGGATTTAACATTGCAGCTCCGCTACACTGGACACATCACCTTTCGAACCTCATACAAACGACGTTATCAAAACAGCAATATACTTGGCTTTCTACGGATTTCTCCGACCAAGAGAGTTCACTGTCACAGGGCAACACGATTCTAAGAATTGCCTTCAAAACTCAAACCTTTACAAACAACAAGACCGTTACGTGCTAAGCTTACACTCAACTAAGACCAGTCAGATGGGTCAAGCTGTTCTTATTCACTACTACCCCACCGACAATGCAAGGTGCCCGGTAAAAGTTTTTGACACATACCGACTGTCAACACCTGCACACGCCTCACTCCCTCTCCTTTCACTTCACGGGGCCACCCTTACCACTTCTAAATTCATGGTATATATACGGTTATTATTGACACGACTCGGCTTGAACGCCACCAAATATTCAGGACATTCATTCAGGATAGGGGCACATCCACTGCCTCAAGCCAAGACATCCCGGTACATGTGATCAAAACATTAAGTCGCTGGAAGTCGTCAGCTTTTGCTGTTTATAAATCTCAGTCAATACAAGAGTTAAGAAAGGCGTTTGTTAAGATGTCCTCATAAGTATGTTGGTATAATATCATGTGTTTTCATATTAAATATCTTTGGTAAAACAAGATTGGTATTTCTTTTGCCCACTTATTTACAGGCCTATCACAGACGCCGGTATCGGCACACCTCAACCGACTTTTGCTTATTATGTTAATTGACTTAATCACTATTTCATTCCATTACTGAAATTGCCCCGAACACAAATATATATATGTATATATATATATATATATATATATATATATATATATATATATACATATATTTATATAAATATATATATATTATATATAATGTCATACTAAGTGTATTTTTTATTAATATATACATATATTAATATAAAAATACACTTGGAGTAAAATTACACACATATATGTAAAAACAATATATATATATATATATGTAATTTTATTCTAACTGTATGTTGATATTAATATTAATATATGTATTTATATCAAAATACGCTTAGAACGAAATTATATATATATATATATATATATATATATATGTATATATAAATAAATAAAAATAATACGAAATATACATATGTCCATATACATAATTACATAAATAATTTCATAAATATACACGTAGACTTCAAATATAAAAATAGTTCTATGTGCATATTTATATAATATTTTTACATAATTAAGTAATTTTATTGATTGCAATTTGGGGAACGGCCTGACAACTCAGTACTGAAAGTCCTGATAATTGAATTTGTTAGCATTGTATTTAACCCTGTAACTTTCTATGACACCCTAAGACCTGTACATGGGGGTACTGTTTTACTCTGTAGACTTGGCAGAACACAAATATTAGTGTTTCAAAACATTTCACAGCGATGATATTGTCCATGAAAGTGAAGTTTTTTGCATTTTTCACTCACAAACAGCACTTTCACTGATGATATCATTATTGTAATATGTTTTACTGTTTTGACACACTAATATTTGTGTTCAGCGAAGTCTTCCGAGTATAACAGTAGCCCCCATGTACAGGTTTTATAGTGTTTTTATAAGTTACAGAGTCAAATACAAGGCTGTTTCTTTCACATAGAAATTTGCCAGATTGGTTATGTTGCTTTTGAGAGCGTATGGTAGCCCAGGAATTAGAATTATCCCCATGATAGCATACCATTTGCAAAAGAAGATAACCGGAGGTATTGCAATTGGGGTATGTTCAGTCTTTTTTAGTAGCCACTTAGTCACAAACACTGGCCAAAGTTAGCATTCATAATTGTTTTTTGCATTTTTAACACACAAACAAATATAGCTACTAACTTTGGCCAGTGTTTGTGACTAAGTGGCTACTAAAAATGACTGGATATTAAATACCCTGGGTAGTCTTCTTTTCAAAAATATATGGTTTGATGGGTGTAAATTACATTGGCCGGCTTCAAAAATGTCCCAAATAGGACATGGTTGCATGATGACCAGCTGTGAAAATTCCAAGTTGGAAAACTGAAATGCGCACCCTTCAAATAAGGTCTTTTAGCCAGCAGAAAATCTGACACACCTATACATGGGTGGTATCACTGTACTCAGGAGATGTTGCCGAACACATATTGGGGTGCTCTTTGGCAGTAACCCTTAATGTTCTCAGTACCTGTATTCTTAAATGGCTATGTGTGTCAAAAAAAAATCACCAATTATTATAATGTTTTTTAATTTGGCATAGATTGGTGGTAAAATGGTTGCATGAAAAGAGTCAAAATACCCAAGTTTAATACCTTTGGTTGTCTTCTTTTAAAAAAATATATACATGTGAAGGGTTATTCAGGGATTCCTTACAGATTTCAGTGTTAAAATTTAACTTGCGTTCATTTTGAAAAAAAAAAAATGGTTTGGAAATAGCAAAGTGCTACTTGTACTTATGGTCCTATAACTTTCCAATAAAAACTGAGAACATGTTAACATTGGGTATTTCTAAACTCAAGATTTTGGGGGTCAAAGTTGGAAAAAGTGTGTTTTAAAAAAACAATTTCATCATATTTTATAATTTTTTTATAGTAAATTATATGATATGATGACAATAATAGTATCCTCAGAAAGACCATTTAATGGCAATAAAATTGTATATAATATGTGTAGGTACAGTAAATGAGTTAGAGGAAAATTACAGTTTAACACAAACACAGCAGAATTGTAAAAAGAGCACTGGTCCTTAATGATCAGAACATTGAAAAACGTTCTGGTCACTAAGGGGTTAAAGAAAACATGAGTGAGTAGGCAAAACACAATTATTTTACTTCTTCTGGGTTTCATATTCAACTGTAGTTTAAAACAGAAAGGCAGGTGGTATAGCTGCCCATTCATCATGGTAAAATACCTCCAGGTCATGCAAAGTCTTTGGTCATCTTGCATGAACCGCACGTTTGAGATCTTCCCAGAGTGTCTCGAGGATATTAAGGTCAGTTGACTGTGATGGCCACTCCAGAACCTTCACTTTTTTCTGCTGTAACCACTGGAGGGTCAACTTGGCCTTGTGTTTAGGGTCATTGTCATGCTGGAAAGTCCAAGAGAGCTCCATGCGCAGCCTTCGTGCAGAAGAATGCAAATTGTCTGCCTGTATTTTCTGATAACATGCTGCATTCATCTAGCCATCAGTTTTCACAAGATTCCCTATGCCTTTGGAGCTCACACCCCCCAAAACAGCAGTGAGCCACCAACATGCTTCACAGTGAGGGTGGTATTCTTTATTCTTTTTACTATAGGCTTTGTTGACCCCTCTCCAAACATAGCCAAATAGTTGTTACTATAAAGCTCTATTTTGGTCTTGTCACTCTAAATAACAATGGGCCAGAACCTGTGCGGCGTGTCAAGGTGTTGTCAGACATATTGTAACTGGGCTTTTTTGTGGCATTGGCGCAGTAAAGGCTTTTTTTCTGGCAACTCGACCATGCAGCTCATTTTTGTCAAAGTTTCGCTGTATTATGCTCCTTGAAACAACCACGTCATCTTTTTACAGAGCAGCCTGTATTTCTCATGGGGTTACCTGTGGGGTTTTCTTTGTATCAAAAACATTTTTTCTGGCAGTAGTGGCTGAAATCCTTCTTGGTCTACCTGACCTTGACTTGGTATCAAGAGATCCCCAAATTTTCCACTTCTTAATAAGTGATTGAACAGTACTGACTGGCATTTTCAAGGCTTTGGATATCTTTTTATATCCTTTTCCATATTTATAAAGTTCCACTACCTTGTTGTGCAGGTCTTTTGACAGTTATTTTCTGCTCCCCATGGCTCAGTATCTAGCCTGCTCAGTATCTAGCCTGCTCAGTGCACCCACATGAGAGCTAACAAACTCATTGACTATTTATAAACAGGTGTGGGAAATTAACCTTTAATTGCCATTATAACTTGTGTGTGTGTCACCTGGTGTGTCTGTAACAAGGCCAAATATTCAAGGGTATGTAAACTTTTGATCAGGGCCATTTGGGTAATTTCTGTAATCATTATGATTTCAAAAGGAGCCAATCAACTTGGTGATAATACATGGCTTCATATGACCACTATCTGTGGTGACATTCTGTCATCAAACTAGCATGGTGACCAGGGGTCATGTGATCAAGTTCATGTAGATCTTTCTTACAGGGGGATAAGCTTTACTTTGATATGGTAATTGATATGGTAATTTACAAGTCAGGAAAGAGATAGCCACTCCCCCCTCTATCCTCATTCCTCTCTGTTCCTTCTTGGCTGGGCTACTGAGCAGATGGGCAGACGCCATGTGCTATCTTGGTGAACCATGTTATACTCTATTGCTTCCTTTTCTTCCTTGGTGGATGTGATGTTGGACTTGCAGCAGTGAGCCATTACTAGATGTGAAGGCCTAACCGTGGGTGAGATCAAACGTGTGGGGAAGGGGATTAATATATAGATTGATAGATTTAAAAGGGTTGTTGCTCCGTGGGTCTGGGCTGTGTGTTTGTGATAGTATTGTGTTGTTGTCTTCTAAATAAATACCTTTTAATGTAGACGAACCTTGTGTAATATTTATATTAATTTGGTGATACACCACACTATCCTTTATAAAATATAAATTATTAGTATTATTTTTTTTTTTTGCATGATCAGTCTTATTTTCCATATCAATGCCAAAATGTCACAATTTCTGCAAATTTTTGAGCACAACTGATAACTCTCTCACCCCAAAACTATGTAAGCTCATTTAAGTTGTCATGGGGGCAAGAGTGTCTGGGCATTGTCTTACCTTCAAGCAGAGAAGGATTACAATCCTAAAGAGCCCTATGCAGGTTACCAGTCTGGGTCTCCATTCATTCTTCATATAGTCATGTTTAATGAGGCCAAACAAATTCATGATTCTGAGGCCCCTGTCTACACCTGGACCCTAGGTGACTGTCTTGGGTGACCTTATAGTTAATCCTACTCTGAATTCAGGGAGAGGAAATAGAGAGTGACAGCACACATAATGTGGGCATCACTATCAGTCTTGGCACTTACCTCTTACTCACTGCAACTCCCTCACAGTGGACTGCGTTCCATGTCAGTTCCGCTATGCAGCTGAATTGCCAAAATGTGGTTGTTTTTGGGGGGGGCTCTATGACCCTAAATAACTGAGGGATCATTAACCACATATGGATCTTGTAGCCATTACGTGTGTTGTTATATTTTGTTTCTGTTCATTTTTTATGTACAGATTTGGCTAGTTATATGATGAATCTTCTTTCTGGTCCTTGCCTTGATTTGCCTCCTTGATATTCTGAATTCTGGTACTCGTTACCTTAGCTAATACATTGACTACATATTTATTACATATCGCACTAACTAACATAATATTAAAATCCTGCTAAGTGACAGTGCCTCTTTAAGTCCATCATGATGAGTTAGTGAGTAACCGTGACAGTGAGAAAACACACAGACTCTCTGGTGTGAGAGAAAAATGACTGTAAGTCGATACATTTTTATTTATAGATGGGATTTAGGGACTAATGAAAGGACTGGAGGTTAGGGGGAAGTCTAACAGCCTACAATTACAGTTATTTCACTAGCTGCAGTTGAAGAAGACACATTTTATTCTTAGCATTTATATTTTGTCTAAAATATTTAGCTGCAACACACACCATTGCTGTTAAGTTTTGACAAAACTCTGCAATAATGGAATCAATCAAGTTTAGTTCTAAAAATATTTGAAAATGTTACTCTATACTTCACAATATGCTATGGGTATGGCATGTCCTGAAAAGTAAAATAAGTTAGTAATTTTAATAAAGACTCAAAACCGTAAATGCAGTTAAACGAAAATATACTCAGAGAAAGATTTATCACAGACACAACTAATATTATTTGATTTTCTTCCTTCAGGATCTATAAGCCATACATCTCCCTTTTGTGATTAACATATATATAGAGAAAGCAGTTTATGTAGCACTTGATATGATACTTCACGGATATTACAGTTTCACTCTGATTGATTAATATGATAAAGAGGAATCTGATCATAAGCTTACAATCAAGGCAAGAGAGAAACCTTAACCACAATCAAACCATTACAAAGTCAGGCTAGAATGTCTATGCCATAGCTGCAGATATGAGGATTGGTAACAGTGGAATATTATGGGGATATGTTTGCAGTTTTTGTGTGTGTTTGTTTTCTTGAATTTTGAGGTTGTCACTGTAGACATCTCAAGATAAGTCTTGCAGGTGCGTGAGTGTGAGATGTGATAAGGGAGGATGAGACTATAGACTGCAGGAAGATTATATGTACTCGTTATAGTCATATATTGCATGCTAAATAAAATAACTATGGAGGCCAACTAAGCATTGTGACATTACAACTACTGTGAGATTTTGAAAGAAATAAAACACCTATGCTAAATTGTCTACACAAGTAGAAGTTTATAATTCCCTTCTAGCCTAATATAAAATGTTCCTTGGAATATAATTGAGCTGCTTTAAAGAATGAAAATAAGAGGAGCCGAGGATCTAACAGATGGAGAATGCAGTAACTTTGAGGCATAATATAAAGTATTGTCTAGTGCAGGGATAGGCAACCTTTGGCACTCCAGATGTTGTGGACTACATCCCCCATAATGCTCTTACAACCATAATGTTGGCAAAGCATCATGGGAGAGGTGTAGTCCACAACATTTGGAGTGCCGAAGGTTGCCTGTGCCTGGTCTAGTGCATGAACTGGCTATCAACAGGGATAAGCAAAGAGTTTCCAGTTCCACCATATTCTCATGGACACACATTTCTTAATGATGATGGCCACCATAATCTTGTCCTTCCACCTATCTAAGTTGATAAATAGTCTCAGAACACAAACTAATCCACAATGGTGACCTGCCCTGGGCAGCAGAGATTTGCAAATTTAGACACACCTGTTTCTTGGATGTGCCAACTACTGGTCAGGCAATCAGAGAGCTCTTATCTAGAGGTGTCTGGGTGGCAATGAACCCAATGGATATAGTCCATAATATGTTGATACAATCTTGCGATTTATGTTTTAAGGAAGGTACCTTCCCCCATTTTCTCTCCTTTATCCCCCTTTTTCCACCTTCTTCTACGCTGTCTTTTACCCATTCCTGTCTTCTTGCATGCTTCTGTTGGTAAAAGTATGTTGCAAAATGTTACTCAGTTTATGCTTATTTTCTAAATACAAAGTAAAATTCTGTGCCGTAACCCCAGAGATAGCATAAAAAGCATAAACAGTTTACTCACTCCAGTTCAAACTGCTCCAATGGATAGCAGTGGTGCTGGTTTCTCTGTTCTACAATTGAGCTATACAGTAGAGCAATTTGAACTGCACCAATAAAGCATTAGACCAGATATCACCAAGTTTTTCAAGAAATGGGATAATTTATTACGCAAAATAGTCATACATGGCCACACACCTTTCTGCTTTCTTCTACCTTGTGCCTTACCCCTTCCTTTATACGTATGTGTTTTTGTTGGTATAAGTAAGTTGTGAAATGTTACTCCCCAGTCAGTTTTTTCTCTCTTGTCAAGTAACTCTGAAAATTAAGTTTATAAAGAAATAAAATGATGTTAACCGTAAATTGCGTCTTTTTTTGTTCCACAGAGGATGTAAAAAAAGACTCCATTACAAATGGCGCCAAGTCGAATCTGCCAAAGCCTTGCCAGTCTAGCCTTCGTCCTCCTGGTTACTCCCGATTACCGTCTGGAAAGCTAGCAGCGTTTGGATTTGTTAGAAGCTCCAGTGTGTCATCACTTTCAAGTAATCAGTCCAATGAGAGCATCCAGAGTGATCATAACAGAGCACTTAATGGTAAGTTCCTCAAAATGTGACTAGATTTTCTGCGCACATCTGAAGTATTTTATATTTTGTGAATTTTTCAGTGGGCATGGTTGAGAATTAAAACTTCTATAAATTATTGCTAAAGAGCAACATACAGAAGTGTTTACATAAAATTAGCTTAACTGTCTGCTTAGTGACGTCAATAATATATGGCATCACACAAGTATGCATTTAACGTATGCTAAACTGTACCTTGTCGGTGATAAGAAACGCATCTTGGCAAACTTATGCTGCCTTTATATACTATAAACTGTAATTATTAGTGCTCTATATGACTGTCCATGACAGATTTTCAGAAAAAGTATGTATTGACTATCTTGGAACAATCACAGTGAATCTAGTACATTTCTCTTTAAAAAAAAAAAAAACAATAATGCAATGGCTTTCAGTTTGGAACTTGACCGAAATTTACATAACTAGCAGCAAAAACAAAACAAAATATTTCATAGAGTTTGAGAATGCCTCTTACAAAACACAAAAAGTGTCGGCTTTCTGGAGTAAGCTTTTTGTGGTAATTGTTTAAAATTGCAGTAAATGCTGCCCCGGTTTAAGTCTCCTCGTCCTCTTCTTTATCCAAAATTCCCATTTACTTAATAGCCTGAAGGTTTGACACATCAGAGAAAATTGTTTGCACTTAGAATGTTGAAGGTAAAGCTTCTTATAACTTTACTCTATGCTGCTGATGGCAAGCATTCATCTCCTCTGGACATTTTATTTTTTTTCAGCATTGATAGATCAAGTAATGCATGCAAAATCTCAGCTGAGAGATTGTTCCGTATTAGAAAATGAATCACTGCCTCCCAATCAGATTTCATAATGTAACCTTTTTAGCCCATTAAAAGCCCGCAAGCGGAGAAGGGATTAATTATTCCCTATACTGCAACAAAAGTATTTTTCTCCTTTATATATAGAAAAGAAAAATGATTCCAGGAAATTCCCTTGAGTGGAACCTCCTGCCTGAATATATATGTGTATATGTTTCACGGTGTGACATTCAGACAAGATGTCTAAAGCCAAGTTCTATTTTTGAAAACCTACACATTTTGCTCTATGTGCTTGCATTTATAAGTAACTGTTTTTTTTACCTTTGTATTCATTTCAGTATTTACAGTTTACGTATATACTTCTGGTTGATTATTGACACGTACTATGTGAATACATATATTGAGGTGTTTTGCTGGGTTGCAGATTCATTTAATGGTTAAATTAATATGTCTGGTCTAGATCTATTGCAACATATTATTGTATGCTACCAAACTGCCTTAATGTTGGTGGGAATGTCCTTATTTTGCACTGATTTATTACTATCAAACAATGCTTTACAGGGGATCTGCTAGTATCTATTTCTGGATTATGGTATTTTACTATTGGTCTCGACATTCGAGATATCTCACTAAACATCAGATAACCTTCAGCAGCAATTTGTATGACATTTCCAATTTATACTTTATATATTAATTGGATACCTGTTTGGGAAAGGAGAAAAAAGTGCTTATGAACAATCTCAGAATCCAATCATACAGGAAAGATCGAGTATGGTGGCCATCTATGGCATGTGTGCCCGATCCGCTTTTTGTGATAGGCCATAAGTTGTCTCCTTGGAGAATGTAAACACCAGGACAGGGGGGGGGTTATTACTATAAGACCATACTCAGAACTTGCAATGTCATAGATCCAATATTTGATGATGTATCCTTGTTGGGTTGTAGTATATCATCGATTGTACTCCATGTGAGCATCTGAAGTTAATAACTAAGGTGTGATGCATGGAATATGTTTTCATAGATCCCTTTATACAGGTGGAACAATACTTGAATAAGAATTTCTGAACATCATTGTCAATCGGGTGCCCCCTTCATGGCAGCAATGGATACTTATGTTATTGGATGTTTTAAGGAGGACAACAAAAAAATTAGTGCAGGCATTACAAAACTCAACTTCATGAACATTGAAACACAAACTTTGTTTCTTACAGTGTAGCTGGTAACAGGTTTTGTGAAAAGACTCATGGAGTTATTCACTAAAGACCAAATAGCCCCATACTGAATAGGGCTGTGTATGGGGTTATTTGGACTGCAAAATCAGAACCATTGTTCATGCTATTTCACAATGTCTAGATTTTTCAATTCAGGTCCTAAACAGGCATGACTTTCATCTGGACTGAATGCCACCATATGGCTGAAATCCAGATCAAATGGTTCAAATTCAGACCTGGATTTAAAACAAATATGAACTATATGCCTGCAAGAAAGCAGAGCTAGCAGCTGGTAGGCAAAAAAGTTAAAACACATTGGCAGTGCAGGGGTAATTATATGGAGGCTAGCCACCACCCTCTAGAAATTATTAACCATATGGATCTATAAGACCCCCATATTACTATAAGGGAGGTTTAAAATTTCCCTGTGCCCCCATCTGCAATGTGGCACGTAGGGGTATATCTGCTAAACATTTAACACTAGCAACTGGGCAGCCATTGATGTTGACTCACTAGAAAGGCAAAATCCCATGGATATGGGGCCTGTGCTTTAATAGGGAGATGGGATATAGTCCTCCTCGTACCCCCACCCATGGGCAGTGGGTGGGGAACATTTAAAAAAACACTGTCCAGTGGCCAGCAGGTGGAGGCCTTAACTATAAAATTAAAGGGCGGTGAACCTTTAATAGTCATTCAAGCTGACCAGAATTGGCCTTAGTAAATATGAGAATTGCTATTGCAGTCAGAATTTGACAATTTTCACCGGATTTTGTCCTTCCTGACGAAATCCCATGTTTAGGGAATTACCCCATCAGTTTTATCACTAACATATAAGCCAGGATATGGGAGAGACATTTAATAAAAAAAACCCTACATTTTAAATATTACAAAAAAATCTAAATAAAGGCCACATGGATATAAAAATTGTTAAAGAAATATAAAATGTAAAACAATGTTATATAGCTGTGTGTTTAAAATCATGTGCTCACATACCATTCTCAGAATATCAGAAGTTACCAGAACTGAGACTATAAATGGATTGCTTATGTTTACCAGGAGGTAACTGAATAATTAATTGTCAGCACAGCAAGGGTCATTCTTGACATTTACCACCAGCTAACTAGAGAACACCTGATTTGAACATTATTGTAAATGAATGCAACAGTCATATAACAAACTAAGCCATAACCATATAACATTATGATATATTATACAGGGCACAACATTTATAATCCTATGCCACCAGCCAGGCCTTAAAGGTTACTCGCAAGCCATAGTATACCCTCCAGGAGTAGATCACCAGGAGGTCTTAATTGCCAAGTTTCTAAACTTTTATTCCACACAAGTATCTAGGTTTCAGTCCATAATTTGACAAACAACACTGCAAACACAAACCCCTAAAAAGGGGCAAATGCATGCACGTAAGGTTACAGAATGGCGTCAGCGATAAATTTAAAGGATCACTATAGGGACAGGAGCACAAACATGTATTCCTGACCCTATGATGTTTAATCCACCATTTAGGTGGCTTGCCCCACCTTAGCCCCCCTATAAAAGTTTAAAACTCACCTTATTTCCAGCGCCGTTTGGGTCCGCCGGTGCTGGCTCCGCCCCCTTTGTTGCATCATCAAAATGGCCGATTTTTAGCCAATCCAATGCTTTCCGACAGGGAAAGCATTGGATTGGCTAAAATCAGCACAGGAGTGGGGCCAAATGCTGTTTTGACCTATCAGGACAAATTCATGAGGAAAATTCAGCATCTCCATGCAGAGCGTGGGGACGCTGAATGGCAGGGCTGCCTACTGTGCAGCACTGAGTCAGGAAGCCCCTCCAGTGGCCATCTGAGGAGTGGCCACTTGGAGGTGTCCCTAGGGGCAATGTAAACACTGCAAACACTTCTCTGAAAAGGCAGTGTTTACATGAAAATGCCTGAAGGGAGTTATTATACTCACCAGAACAACTACATTAAGCTGTACACTGTACAACGATACACCGTATCCCAGCAACCCCCAGTGAGATCCGAATAGATGGAACGATAGAAAGTTACTTAATAGAAACAACAGATAGAAATATCAGAGAGAAGATACAAGTAATATTTAATCCAGTTTACTTTTTCCACATACAAAAAAGCAGAGAAAAATACATTCAGTGACAGCATTTTAATGTTTTCTCTTCTGTCTCGTTTGTGTAAATCTAGTTCATAGTAAAATAGAAAAACTTTTCTACTCATATACGGAACAACTTTTCATTTCTAAAATAAATGTAAAACAAAAACAGTCTTTTAAAATTGTAGGCAGTTCAGATATAAAACATTTGAATAGCTTTAAAATAAATGTCTATTTTCTGTAAAATATATTTGGTTTTATTAAACTCTAAATGGATTGCTTATGTTTTATATAAAATTAAATTATGAACCATAAGGGAAGCTCCTGGCTGCTCTTGAAATTGTACAATTAAATGCATTTAAGGTTTAAACTATGCATTTCAATTCAATTTGCTTTTCGTTTTACATATCCTTAATTTAAACTGTGTATAAAATATACAGCATTGCCAGTTACTTCATACTGACATAGATCAGTCCAAACTGCCTATGTCTTGTGCTTTTTTATGCTTAGCCATTTAAATATTTTAAACATACAAAATTAAGCCCTGCTCTCAAACTCCCACGACTCAGCAAGGGGAATTGTTGGTGTAGGACTCAACTAAGAGGTTTTTGCTTTATGGTGCAGGTGAGCTTACACTTTAATGGCCATTGGAGTGATAGTAAAAAACCTCCAATTATTTAAATGTTCATAGGGATTAGGGATAGTGCGCCAGTAACTGTTTTCTTAGTTTTTTTATTAGAATATTATGTTTAAACAATTTCATTTCAACAGAGACTAGCTTTCACCCGTATCAATGATTTAGTGCCCGTAGCCACACTCATTTTTGGTACTATAGTGTTAAAGCAGGCTTCAGTTTTATAAGTATAGGTAGCGAACTTGCCGTTCATCTGAATCAATTTGTTCAGAAGAAAAAATTGGGGAGATTCAGGTATATATATTTATTTATGTTTTGCAGTAAAACTTATAGGCACATTTTCGTTCCATTTGATTAGCAGATCAAGTGAGATAAAGTAACCGATAAGAGAAAAAAAATCTATATTTATATATTATATAATTATAAAATATATGCATATATAAATAACTACTTTTTTTTTACTGCTCCTTCTATTGGTCATTTCTCGATTGATCGTGAATAAAATTAACATTTAGTGGCTGTTCCCTAATCATCAGTCATCTAATTTGTTCCACTAGTCATCTATTTTTGGCACTTTGGACAGAACTCTAAATCACAAAACGAACAACATGTTTGTTTCATGTTTCGTCCATATATCATTTCGGTGTTCAACATTTCAGACGAATCAATGATCTCTCAAAATATGGATGACTGGCAATTTGTTTCTATGTAGTCTTATATAATGCAAGTTTGGTTTTGAGCATTACCTAGTCATCACTCACAATAAATAAACACTCCGTCTTTTGTTTTAATAATTGATCCTTTTCATCCATTTATTTTAATAATTGATCATTTAACATTGGGGGAAGATGTGAAATTAATTTTGCAGATTTGTTTCTGCTTGAAAAGATGTACAGACGGTTTTCAGACTAGACAGTAAATCAAACCTTACAGTCAACTGAGGTTTGGGAACAATTTTCATGTATTACGTGTTTTACATGAAATGTATATTCCTGATCGCAACATAATGAATATTAGTTGGTCTTTTGATTTATTTGAACAATATACAGGCATACCCCACTTTTAAGTACATAATGGGATCAGATCATGTATGTAAAACGAAAATGTACTTAAAGCGAACAATACCTTTTTTCACTTCCCAATGCATGTACTGCATTGCAATAGTAATTGACAGGCATAACTGATACTGCAACTGCAGATTTCCAGTGATTTATTTAGTGATTTCCAGTGGGCTTTTATTCAGTTAAAACAAACAGTAAAAAGAAAAATCTCATTCCAGATTGTACCATTTATCTTTAATGTTATACTCATCTGACAACCTTAAACAACCTTTGTGTTTGTTAGCAGCTTAGTTGCACACTTTGTTTAGAAACACCTCTTCATCACTTTAAGCATTTATGGTTTAACTTTGAATCCTCAGAATTGTGGCTAGTGCAGCTAAGCTGCTAAGTGATAGTAATAGAAAATGGCAGGGTAAACCCTTTCACTGGGTGGCAACCGATTGCAGAATATGGACAATGTATGGGCAGAAAAATAATTATATGTTTAGCTAGGAGTAGACATTATAAATTTGAGATGATTAACCTGTGCCATGTCAGAAGGTGTGAAAAGTTCTTGCCCCAAAGACACTGAACTGAGCTGCTCCGGGCGAGAATAGAACCTTCCATTTACTGTTCACTTGTGGACAGAAGAGGCATGGGTATGTCTGTACTCGCGAGTGTACTTAAAGTGAGTGTATGTAAAGCGGGGTATGCCTGTATTGTATCCAGTATGTCCATTCCTTAAACTCTTCTCTGTCACCTAGGACAAAGAGAGGCAGGCTTAAAGATGCAGGGATTTCTATAAATCACTGCACTTATGTCAAATATGCATAAAGGTACAGAGACAGAAGTTCTCCCTTAAGCTTACCCTACACAATGTGCGTAATTTATTGCTGTACTTGGTGTGTCCCTGTAAACATTTTCTATACCCTTAGAAACATTGAGAGTACTGAGTGGACTTTTCCTAAGTGGAAAAAACACACACATTTAATTATTTCCATAAAAAAAAATGTAAAAAATCTTTTTTTTTTTGCCTTTAATTACTTCATTATAAATGTATACTTTAACTTCTCAGCAGATCCAAGTAGTTATGACACCTTGACAGTTCAAATGCAATGTCCTGTAAAAGGGATACTATTGTGCTAGGAATACAAAGTTGTATTCCTAGAATTATATTTCCCTCTGGAATCCCCCTTCCCTCACACAGACCAAAAGTTGTCTAACAAGCAGGAAGTGCCTGTAGTAGCTGTCTGACTGACAGCCACTAGAGGCATTCTTCGTCCTGCAATGTAATTATTGCAGTTTTTCCAAAACAGCAGTGGTTTACATTGTAGGACTAAGAGGGGCAGAGACATTGCACCCAAACCACTTTAATGAGCTGAAGTTGTCTGGTTGCTTATAGTGTCTCTTTAAGGAATCTCAACTGAAGGGTGTCTGTCTAACATCATCTACAATGGACATATATAGGTATTTTTCTTAAAGTGCTCTGTGCTAAAAGGAGTGGAGTCACCAATAGAATGTGCCTGCGTGTTCCACAGGTTTCTGTGATGATTACACCTTTTTTAAAAAATAAAATAAAAAAAAAATAACAAACAAAACACTTTGATATATCTCGCCAAATATTCCTGACAACATATTTATGAACAGAACCTTTTATTTTGGGTATTTCGATACATTATTTGAGCCAGTAGTCTATTATTTGAGTCAAGTGTTCGCCAACACATAATCAGTTTAGATTGTTAGAAAAATTCCTGATGCGGAGCTGTTTCCAGAACAATTACGGAGTATAAGTTATATGTACAGTTTAATGCAGTTATTTTAAACATAACTAATAGTATAATTTACATGATTTTGCTGTCATTTTAAAGTATGGGCTGTTTGATTTCTAAACTGTTTTGAAAGTATATTCAAACAATCTCTTATTCTGTTTTATTCTGGTAACGTTTTTTTCACACTGCGAAAAAGGTCAGTTAGACATTTGTTTCCTTTAAAAGTCAGATCCCAGCTGGGATCAAGGGCGGCCATGTGCTGGTACACAGTAGAGCTGAGCTCAACTGCAGGATAAATTTTAGAAGCATGTATAATTTGCATCTTCAAGAGCGGGGTATGACAGCGATAGCTAATGTGCACCTGGCAGCATCTTACTTTCAATAAAGTGCTTAAATCATTGAAAAGGAAATTGATTCATGATTACAAACCAAGAGATCACTCTAGTGCCTTTGAGCAACAAGTTGTCCTAGAAATAAGCTCTATCCTGCAGTTCTAATATTCTTTGCAAAAACATGATGGATATGAAAGCCAGAATAAAAAAAAAGAGAAAAAAAGTTAAGGTATAAAGGTACAAGGTTATATAAGCAACATTCTTTTCTGGCATATTTTAAACATGTTTCATCAAAATAATTGCCTATAGCGTCAAAAACTGTGTTATACGTTGGTGCTAAATTGAATGCACAAGGCAAATTGACAGCCTAGATATATATAAACTAGGTTTTCCATAATGTTCAACCAGATTCAATTTATTTTTACAAAAGCCTTACTGCTGACCCCCGGACGTACCGCTGGTATGGAGAAGGCAAGGAAGGTTTTAGCACCCCAGCCTGAATCAGGGGAGGCTCCCCAAGGCGCAAAACTTCATAACATCTTGTGAGTGTAGATTAACAGCACTTCACTATGTACCATTTGTTTATCCCTATTTTAGATGCATAGCTGAATCCCAGATTTATGTGTTTATCCATTTTGTTGTTAAGAGGGGTGGTTAATTGGGAAAACTACCTGGGAAGCTGCATCAATTATATAAAAGCTAAGTACCACTGTGTGTGGTGTGTGTCACATATCTCGAATGGGCGACACAGAGGTGCGATACACACTAAAAATAATATTTTGTCAACCAGATTTAAGCCTTTGTTGAATAAAAAAAAATTGAAAGACAACACAGCTTAAAAGGTGCAATTAAGGTCTTACTTTATTTAGCCAGAGAACATAGGTAGCCACAGAGCAATACAACTCTTGGGCTATAGCCTTAGTTATGTATATCATTGCAGTGACCTAATTATTATTATTATTATTATGTATAAAGTGCCAACAATTTGACCCCTTCGACTCAGTACTTGGTGGCAAAACCCTTGTTGGCAATCACATAGGTCAGATGTTTCTGGTAGTTGACCACCAGGTTTGCACACATCTCAGGAGGGATTTTGTCCAATACCTCTTTGCATATCCTCTCCAAGTCATTAGGGTTTCAAGGCTGACGTTTGGTAACTCGAACCTTCAGCTCCCTCCACAGATTTTCTATGGGATTAATTTCTGGAGACTGGCTAGGCCAATTCTGGACCTTAATGTGCTTTTTCTTGAGCCACTCCTTTGTTGACTTGGCTGTGTGTTTTGGGTCATTGTCATACTGGAATACACATCCACGACCCATTTTTAATGCCCTGCTGAGGGAAGGAGGTTCTCACCCAAATTTGACGGTACATGACCCATCCATGGTCCCTCTGATGCGGTGCAGTGGTCCTGACCCCTTAGCAGGAAAACACCACATAAGCATAATGTTTCCAACTCCATGTTTGATGGTGGGGATGGTGTTCTTGGGGTCATAGGCAGCATTCCTCCTCCTCCTCCAAATATGGCGAGTTGAGTAGATGCCAAAGAACTCGATTTTGGTCTCATCTGACCACAACACTTTCACCCGATTCTCCTCTGAACATTCAGATGTTCATTGGCAAACTTCAGACTGGCCTGTAAATGTGGTTTCTTGAGCAGGGGGACCTTGCGGGTGCTGCAGGATTTCAGTCCTTCACAGCATAGTGTGTTACCAATTGTTTTCTTGGGGACTATGGTCCCAGCTGCCTTGAGATCATTAACAAGATCCTCCCGTGTAGTTGTGGGCTGATTCCTCACTGTTCTCATGATCACTGAAACTCCACAAGGTGAGATCTTGCATGGAGCACCAGATTGAGGGGAAATCAGTTATTTTGTGTTTCTTCCATTTGCAAACCATTTATCCCTCTCACCTCCGGTACCTTTTATTGTGCCCCCTCCCCTCCTGTAGTTCTAATTGTCTCCCTCCTATAACTCTTATTGTCCCCATCTCCTCCTGTAACTTTTATTGCCCTATCCCCTCCTGTAACTCTTATTGTCATCCTCCTTCCCCTCCTGTAACTCTTATTGTGCCCCCCTCTTGTAACTCTTATTGCCCCCCTCTCCCCTAACTCATATTGTGCCCCCCCCCGTACAGTTTTGTGTGCCCCCTTCATCTCCTTCATGTAGCATGGTTGAGCCGCTCTGACAGAAAGCAGTTTGTAGCATTTCCTGTCAGGCCAGGTAGACTGCGGTCGGCCCGCTTTACCACGCTACATGCAGTTGTGCCATGTTCTTTCCATTTGGTTATGATAGATTTGATGGTGCTCCTGGGGATCATCAAAGATTTTGATATTTTTGTATAACCTAACCCTGACTTGTATTTCTCAACAACATTGTAGAGTTCCTTGGTCTTCATGGCAGTGTTTGGTTAGTGGTGCCTCTTGCTTAAGTGTTTCATCCTCTGGGGCCTTTCAGAAAAGGTATATGTAATGACAGATCATGTGACAATTAGATTGCACACAGGTGGACATCATTTCACCAATTATGTGACTTCTGATGGTAATTGGTTGCACCAGAGCTTTTTATGGGCTTCATAACGAAGGGGGTGAATACATACGCACATGCCAATTTTCTGTTTTCTATTTGTAAAAAATAGTTTTATGTATATATTTTTCTCATTTCACTTCACCAACTTAGGCTATTGTGTTCTGACCCATCTCATAAAATTTAGATTAATAAAACATTGAACTTAAGGCTGTAATGTAACAAAATAGGTAAAAAGTCAAGGGGGTGAATACTTTTGCAAGGCACTGTAACTTTATGTATTCAATGTGTATGGGAATGATTTAAGGCTCACTTTCAGGGTCATATGATTTATACACTTTAAAGTATTCTTCTAATGTCATGTACAGAACTAAATTGCAAGAGTCAATAAGCATGATGATCAAATATTATAATATAATGGGAAGCTCTTGGTAGCTATTGGTGTCCCACACCAAGTCCAAAGAACTCGTGCAGGAGTGTGGGTAAATGACCAATGCCACCTAAAAAGGAGATCCAATGTTAGACATGAAAAACATGGTAAATGGAATGCAAATTAAATTTCCTATTTTGGCCGTTCAGCCACATGGAATCTAATGTAAAAATCTAAAAGTTTTCCTTCTCTTGAGTATTTCTTTACGATCACCCTCTTCCTGAAGATGGGACTCAATCAATAATCTGAAACCTAAATTGTGAAATAGAGTGACTACAAGAGGTGAAATGTTCTGAGAGAGGCAGATCTAGTCTCCCAGTCCAAATGGTAGACTTATGTTTGCTGAAACCTTCTCTCGTCTTATAAGTACTTTCACCAATGTGTCCATAAGGACACTTTAACAAATTGACTACAAAACTTGATTCTGATGTTAAAGTGTCCTTGTGGACTTATATAAATTGAAACATTAATAATAAAAGTTTAGTTTTCATTTGATGAAGACTCAGGAGTGCTTTCCAGTTTTTTGGTGAATTATATCTATGATCTGCTGGACTAGACTATCGACATTCTGTTTTTGTCCCCCTGAGTGCAAGCCCTTTATGGATTTAAATATATATATATACACACAATTCCCAAAGGTACCGCACTCAGTATCACCTGAAAACACTTGTTATGGTGCTTGCCTCTGGCCAAATAATATCTTCCAAGAAAGAGCTCACTCACTGATCTTTATAATTCATTATAGTATGATTTATTAATTTAAACTTTACATCGAGATCAATGTTTCTGTCTCCTCTGGACTTTGCTCAAAACCTCTTTATCTCAGTTTAAATAGGTGTAGTATGCATGATTACTGTATTTAGGTCATTGCATTTTCCTTTACAATGAACAGATTTCTTATACTCCCAGTGACACCTTTCTCTTTGACATTGACTAAAATAGGCAGATGAAACTGCTTATTAGTAATAAATCAATCAGTCAATCTACATCTGACACAAAGTTGAAGCCTTGCCAACTATGTTCAGCTTCCACATCATTCATAATCAAAGGCACTTGCAAATTTGGAGGTGTAAGCAGTGTGATATTAATTTAAAGCTCACAGGCCACATTGTTCTTACAACCATCGGGTTCTTGCAATAATTATTACTCTAAAACAATCTTTATTCGTTATGGAAAATCATGTTATAATCCATATTCAGAAAATGGCCCCAGACTGTTAGGATAATATATAAAAAAATTTTTTTAAATGTTCACTAATATGATCACTTTTAAAAATAACCTTTTGGAAGAATGAAATAACATAAAATATGCTTTCATTCTTGTCAAATATATTTTAATAGAGAGTATATATATATATATACTTGTGTTAGGTTCTCATGATAGTACAGAGTAAAATACCATAATTAAATGTATGATAGTAAAAAGAGCAAGTCGGTTGTGGTGTGCTGGAACCGACGATGAGGTAGGCCTGAGAAAGAAGAGGGCAAATATTAAGTAATCAAATTTATTACAGACAGCCAATACAGATACATATATCAACCAGACATGTTTTTGAAAGCATCCTTTAATTCTTGTACAGGGTGCGGTATGTATCGTGAGTAAGCGGATGACTTCCAGCGCCCCAGTGTTTTTATAACATGAACTGGAATATTAACACTGGAGGATGCTGCTCCTATGCGGAAGTAGTGCCCTGAGTAGTTAGCTGCGTTGAGGCCCAGTTGAGTGAGTAAAGGTAAATGAAGGTTGTAGTGGTGAGTACCGAACTTTGTAATAGTAGTAATAGTTGTGATGGTAGTAAATTATGATGCTGTACGTATGCATCAAGAACCCTGATGGGGCACCACCTGTTGTGCGTGGGATAGTATGGTATTTTAACTGGTATGAGCTGACTGGTTTTGGAGTGAGGTAGAGTCAGGATGTAATGATACATGTGTTTTGTTAAGTGGGAATAGAGGAGAAAAGGAGTAGACTGTGTTGCGTTGGTTGTAGTGAACTCTCTGGGTCTTAGGAATCCATAGAAAGCTATGTATATTGCTGCTTTGATGACAGAATTTGTGTTGGTGTCAAAAGGTTTTAAATCAATCAGGTTAGACAATGCTTTGAAGATATGGTTGTCTATGGGTAGCCTCTGTGATGTACGTGTGGGTTCAGATTTCTGAATGCCTCTGAGTATAGTCTTAATCTGGTGAGAGGCCATGAAACTTGTGTTGTTTGGTTGTAAGATTAGCATATGGTGTTAAATGCCTGTGAGATAAAGTTTGATGGTGTTATATGACATTTTAAGTTTAAGATGGCAAAAAGAAGCAAAACCCCAAAAAGATGTCATAACAAATGGTTGCATAATGTTATGTTCCAAACTGAATCTTTTGAATAGTGTAAAAGCCCTGTCGTATGTTTTGTGTGTATTTTTTGACAGTGCCAATTGGGATAGTGTCCTGCTATGATGCATGATGGTGTCTAGTCCAGTATTAGTTGTTGGAATGTTGGAGTAGTGGTGGCTGTGAGCGCAGCTGACGGGAGTGCTTGATGAAACGCCTTAAATTTAAAATGGAACAAACTGTCAGCAGCTGTGTTACATATACCTGGAACATGGAAACAATACTGGAAACAATTATGACAAGCTGCCAACCAAGTGAGTTTCCTCAGAAATCTCATGATCGTAAGGGATTTGGAACGACCTTTGTTGATGATGTGACAGGTTGCCTGGTTGTCTGAATAGCAACGAACTGGCATGTTTGCCCATAAATGACCCCATGCTATGGCAGCCGCCACGATGGGATAGATCTCAAAGAAAGCTGAGGTAGTGGAAAAACCTTCCAAATCCTGAACTGCTGTAGGCCAGCTGCCCCAAAGCCATTCGTTCCCAAAAATTGCTGCAAAACCTCTGGTAGATGCCGCATCTGACCAAATGGTAGGTGATGAGTCAGTCAATTGAGGGAGGAACATACTTTTACCATTCCAAGTGGTTAAAAAATGTTTTCACATGCGTAAGTCTGCCGTAGCTTGAGTATCTAAGGACAACCTGTGTGTGTTGTGTAGGAAGCATGGAAAAAGATACAAGAGTCGTGATATGAAGGAGTGGCCTTGAGGTATGATACGCATGGCAAAATTTAGTGAACCCAGCAGGGACTGTAGCTCTTTGCGGTTGCAAGTACCGAGCTGAAGGTAGTGGTTGATGTAGGTAAGAATGTTCTCTATCTTGTCGTGTGGTAGGCTTGCTTGCATTGTGGTTGAGTCTGATTGAATACCCAGGAAAGTGATAATCGTGTCTGGCCACTCTGTTTTCTTAGGGGAGATTGTTACACCTAGTTGCTTGAATAGCTTGGTGGTAGCTTTGAGGCTACTAGGAGGGGAAGTATTCTCCTCGACCAGTAAGAAATCATCCAGGTAATGTAATACCGTAGGGCATCTGGCTATGTTCAATAGTAACCAGCACAATGCTTTGGCAAATGTGTCGGAAATAGCTGGGCTACTTTTGGACCCAAAAGTTAAACGGGAGAAAAAAATAGTAGTTCCCGGACCACTTGATGCCATGCAGGTGCCACAGTGTGGGGTGGATTGGCAGCAATTTAAAGGCATTAGTAATATCGGTATTACTAAGCCATGCTCCGACCCCTGCTTGTATGATAGCTGTAATGGCGTGTATTGCAGGGAGAATTCTTCGGAGGGTATGAGGGAATTAAGACTGGGGTTGGCCGATGAGTGTGGTGCAGACAAGTCAATGATAAGTCTTTGTTTAAGGGAAGATTTCCCTGTGACAATACCAAAGGGGTTAGTGCGCCATTCTTTGAACGGAGGATCTTTGAAAGGCCCCAATACGAAACCCTCAGCAACTTCTTGGGCTATGAGAGTGTCAACAGCTGTGGGATTGTGTTGTGTGGATTGTAGATTAGGGCATTCCAGAGTCCCGGACGGTATGTGTAGAATACCCGTGTGGAAGCCTTCTGTTAAACCAGAAATAAGAAAGTCCACCAAGTGTTTAGACGGGTGATGTGACATAAATGCAGTAAATACCGGAATATTAATGGACGTTAGGTAAGGCTTAGAGTACATTTTATTTGGACACATGGTTTTTGCATGTGCCCTAAAACATTTTAAACAGATATGCAATAATCTGCAACCGCTATAATAACAAGACCCAACATTGAAATTAGTACATATCTGGGACTTGCCCAGAAACTTGATTGGGCGTCCCAGTTTGTCTCTTGTCAATTTCTCTGGAACACCAGAGGAACTAGCTCCTTGCGTGGAGGCATGTTCGTCCGCCGTGTTGGGACAGAAATTTGTCGTATGGGCCGTAGAGGAGCAGCATGCACAAACCGGTGTTCTTAGACCTGCAAAGTGTCTGCAAAATATGACGGTATTAATCCTTCCCCAGTTGGACCTTGTTCCATACTGGGAGAAGGCTCCACACACTTTTGCAGAAAAAGACCTATGGTAGTCATAAAAGGCTGAACCACCATATTTGTTGCCCAGGTCTACCAGCTTGTGCATATAAAGATCAAACTCCTCTCGTCTATTGGGATAGACCGCACAGATGACATCCCGGTAAATACCAAAGGCCAGTACAAACTCGGGGATAGTCAGTTTCCTGTTTAGGCAGGCGTCCCTAGATCTGACAACAACAGACACATCATCATAAGCATAAGTCTTATTTTCTAAATTTCTACAATATCCTGGGAGGTAATCAGCAGGGAAGCCAGGTTGACGTCTTTACTTTCCAGGATATCGTTTTTATGTGCTCAGGAATCATATGAGCAGGGCTAACTTCCTGGTCATCCAGGGGGATGGCTGGAGCAACTAATAGCAAGTCGACTGGTGTTTCTGAAGCAGCAGCGGGTGGCCCTGCTAGAGTAAGGGCCGTGGTGACCGACTCAAGTTTCTCCAGCCTGGAGTTGACCTTGCTCATGGACACCATGAGTGAAGACAACATGGAATGTATGCCTCCTGGGTTGGACTGGCTAGGTCCATGTTGTTAGTTGAGGTACGTAGTAGTTTGAAGAGTTCTGCTTTCCTTGCTGTAGCGGGGTAGGGGATTTGCCGTCTCCTCAATTCTGTAGTTATACGAGGGATCGTCCAGGATCTGATTGATGCTGGACTAGTTACCTCTCCTCCTTGTGTAGGAGTGATAGCTCTAGCCATAGTGATAGGCAGGGAGAAGTCCTCTACCCCTTCCTGAGACATACTAAAACAAAACAATTAATTAGTAAATGAAAAAACACCAAAATCGTACTGGCAGGTTAGCCGGATGGCGAAACATTACACTTGTTTGGTGACAGGTGAGGCCCTTCTAGTTGCCAAGTGGCTTGAGAGGCTCTATCTATGCGTTGGCGCGAGGGGATTTGAGGTCACACATCGTAGTGGCAGGAATTTTAGGCCTCTCGGTGACTGTAACACAGAAAAACAGGGAAAGGGAGTGACAGGTGAGGCCCTCTCTATGCAACATGCGAGGCGACTAGCTCACGTGTGGCCCGATGGGTGTTTGCCTCTGAAACGTTGAGGCGGGGTGTTGGCCTCGCGGGACCACTAACTGATGGTAACTGCCAAGAAGGGGTAAATACCTATTGGGAGGCCTATGACCCTAGTGCCAGTACTCTAACCTAGGGGGAAGAAATGAAATGTATGGCAGAATACCATATGAGCAGGCGTATGTACCTGGTAGTATGAATATCTCACAGCCTGAAACGGGTAAGAAAGAGAGTAGTATAGTGAGTGTGGACTGTGTGGGAATGGTATAGACTGTGTAGCCCGTACCAGCGGTATTTTGTAAGGGCTTGATTGTGGAGTTTTATTTGGTAAATGAAGTGTAGTGATATACCATGAGAATCTAAATGTCTTACCAAGGCAAAGTGATGCCGTGTTTTTTAATGCAAAATTCTGTCTAAAACGGGGAGGGGGGGGGGGTGGGGAGAATGTATGATGGGTGTCAAGTAGAAAAAGAGGATGGGGTGAGGGAGGCCGTGGCCTATATTTTTAAAAAGTGTTATGTTGATATATAATTGAATAACAACAAAAGGGCAGGGATGAAAACAATGCTTTAAAGTGATGTAAAGTTATATATAATATTACTGTAATGTAAAAGACGTATGATTGGTTGGATCAGTACGTGTGATTCAACCCGAGAATTCATTACTTGGAAAAGGAAACTGTATCCTTATGTATGTGTCGTAGTTTAACCCCTTAAGGACCAAACTTCTGAAATAAAAGGGAATCATGACATGTCACACATGTCATGTGGCCTTAAGGGGTTAAAAACACAGAAATGAGGCCTGTAATGTAGGCTGAAACCAGCTTGACTGAAATGGATATGTATGGAAAACCCCTGAAAGCGTGGTAGTAAAATGATCCATACAGATATGTGAGCTGGTTTTGCATGGAAATTAATACAATACTGATACCTTTAAACAGTAATAGAATTAATCTATCTATTTAATCAAGCAAATCGTTAAGCGAATGGTATATACATGAAATGATGAATGTAATCCACAAAAGGATTTATGCGTAATACATAGAAAGAAAAAACGAAACCCAATGTGAAGGGAAACAGAAGCTAGAACGAATAGTTTATACGCATGAATTTTTTTAAGCGAACAAGCAAGCGTGTTTTAAACATATCATGAATAAGTGCCGAACGGCGAAACAACCGAAAGGATCACTTGTTTCACTGTAACACGGAACAGTTATGGGTGAAATGACAACTTTAACTAATATACTGATTAGTCGAATACCGTACAAAATGAAAACCGCGAACGGCTTGTTGAATTTGCGTCATAACAGGGAAAAAATTTAAAGCGAGGACCCGTGCTGTACCGTACGCGGTGGAAACCGATCCTGGCGTGACAGGTAGGTCTAACTTACGGTTTAGGAGTCCCTGGGACGCGATCTACAACGATGACCGGGGTCAGAAGAAGCTGGACGGACGGAAAGGCCTGAAACAGGATTCTTGGACACAGCTTGCCGCGGAAAAACTCGTGGATACTGAAAACCAAGATGGCATCTGAGAGAACCCGGAAGTGGATCCTCATTCAACGCTGACCTCTAACGGTAAGGAGCAAGGTAATGGGTGGGCTAGGAGTGGATACCAAGCACCTCCCACAAATACAGGCCAAATTTCCTTAAAACATATATATATATATATATATATATATATATATATATATATATATATATTGGAATAAACAGTGAACAATAATATCAGAATATCAGATACAATAAACACTTAAGAAATTGAAAACATTTGATGGGACCCACCTCACTGGAATTACCTCTATTGTTAAAATATCATAAATAGTGATAAACTTTATTGAAAGCCAAATCCACATAACAAACAAATCCACGTAAAAAAGGTGTAAACACAATCCGCCGTGTATAAGACAAAAAAACACAGCAATACACCTTTAAAAGCCTGGGGGTAGGAATACTCATATACATGTGTATATATGGAGATCAGTATCTGTAGTATATACTATTGGGTTAAACTAGAATATGTAGACAGATCTCTCATATATATATATTAAAAGTCAGGCTCAAAATATAGAAGGAACGTTCATCCCACGCTCTGTCTCAGGTATAGGTGACAAAGTGCCTTGTAATAATTAGATGCTGGACATGCTATGTCCAAGTGACAAGTCCTGTGGTCTATACAAATGACTAATCTTGGCTGCATCCAGTAAAGTGGTCTAAAAAGACCTTGTTAGCAGAGAAGGATAGCTGATATGAATAGTCCTAGTAGTAAGCATAGTAGCGATGTCTTAAAGGATACATTGTAATGAGTATAAGAGAAACTTAGACACCAAAGGAAAAATAAACTTGTATACAGGGCCAAACAGTATGGCAGTGTTGAAACAGTTTCTAACTTGTGCACAGTAATAGGCTCTCAGCCCCCACACAGTAGACTAACCAGCTGCCTGCAGAGTGCAAAATAATGGTTAAAGACACTAACCAACTACTCTTGCTGCTTCAAGGCAACCAATATCCACTATCCAGCTAATATTGCTGCTTCAAGACAGCCAATATCCACTATCTAGCTAACACTGCTGTAAAGTAGTAAGTTTTACCCTGCTTGGTTTATTTTTCCATATAAATTTATTTAAGTTGAATGAATTTTATTAAAAAAGTTTAATGGTATAGATAACGGGATAGTTAGAAAACATTTTTCTTGGATTACTTGGATTACTGTAACCCTCTCCTGATTGGTCTCCCCAAAAGCCGTACTGCCCCGCTACAGTCTGTAATGAATGCTGCAGCTAGACTGATTTTCCTATCCAGTCGGTCCTCTCACACCTCGCCCCTCTGCCAGTCCTTACATTGGCTCCCTGTATCCTATAGGAGTCAATTCAAAGTGCTAACCCATACATTGAAAGCACTGAACAATTCCAGCCCCTCTTATATCTCTTCACTGATCCAGAGGTATGCCCCTCCTCGTACCCTCCGCTCTGCCCGCGACCACCTCCTGACCGCTGCTCGCACCCATACGGCCAACTCGCGCTTGCAGGACTTCTCACGGGCGGCTCCTCTCCTATGGAATAACTTGCCTACTGCTTTCAGACTCTCCCCTAGTCTTCAATCATTTAAGAAGGGCCTTAAATCCCATCTCTTCAGGAAAGCGTATGGCCTCCCAGAGTAATCTCTCCCTTACATACCTGTCTCTTGCTCTCCTATGGGATAGTGCTTTGCTCTCTCCTCCAGCTCTGCTTCACTCCTACTTGATATTTCCTATCCTAATGTTTCTAATACTCCACCTCCTATAGACTGTAAGCTCATTTGAGCAGGGTCCTCTTCAACCTATTATTCCTGTAAGTTTTCTTGTAATTGTCTTATTTATTGTTACATCCCCCCCTCTCAAAATATTGTAAAGCGCTACGGAATCTGTTGGCGTTATATAAATGGCAATAATAATAATAATTTTAATATTTGGGGAAGAATATTCATCTTGATAGATAATTTAGATTGCAAAGGCATCCAAATATTTTTAAAAGCCTCCATATAAAAAGGGTAAAAATGTATAGATCTCAATGTGTTCCTCAAAATAAGTGCAAAATCTTAGTGTAAACCCTTAATTATCGTCATTAGAGTACATCAAACAGTATAGTCATTACTTATACACCATCCGTCTATAAAACACAAGATAATGACTTTCATAATATACACGTAAATATAATATTCGGCTCGAACGCATTAAAGTTAAAATAGTACATCAGTAAGATAATGAATTTGTTATACTATGGGGGTTTTGACTGTTGTAAGGTACATATATAGAGCAATATTTAGCATTATTTACCCATGTTTTTTTTAGTAATAAGAAGTATTTGAAAAATTACAAGATAAATGTATTACTTTGTGTTATTTTGTATTATGATATAATGAATGTAGAAGAATGCATAGGAATAAATATATAATAATAAAAATATTACATATATTTTAAGCTACACAAAATGATTATGTCACAGTGGGTGATGTACCCATTGTAATAAAATATTTGTGATCATACTCCGTTCCAAACTCCTTTACCATAGTATAGTGAAACATGCATAAAGTAATTGCAGCAAAACCCATCGTACACAGACACAAGGCCACTTATTTGAAAGAGGATGACTACTTATTTCAACAAAGTGAGTCTCGTGCTCATTTAACTATTTTGGGAGGAACATGGAGCTATCCCACCCTGTGTGAATTTGTTACCTATGCATATATTGTTATGTGGTGATCTCAGCTGACATGGTGATTGATGATCATTTTATTACAACCTGCCCATATATCCTCTATTTTGAAAGAAGGGGCTGTCATGTTCTCAAAGAGCAGCCACTTACTCGTTTTAATGCCGATATTGGGGTTCTAAAGTCACTATTATGGTGTCAACCTCCTTTAAAGTCACCTAGTAGATAAGTGATTGCAGTTCCTATGACCATCCCCTTTTTTAAATTGCTCATATGAGAGGTATTGAGTGGTATGCTATTTTAGGGCATAGGTGAGAGGTATTGAGTGGTATGCTATTTTAGGGCATATGAGCACCTATCTCCCTATACTGGTAATAGTAGGAAAGTGGTTGCCATTTTTATTCTTTGTGCCTTTTTATATCACCCTTGATAAAATACTGTGCCAATGGACTGTGAGATAGGTGGTCATCGTTTGTAATAAGGATCACCTATATCTTATATGGACCAGAGATCTCTCATTTTAAAGGACAGATTCTGCATTTTATAATGAGGGGTATCTTTTCCCCTTAGCTTTAACAAAGGGTTAGATAAGGGCTCCATCAGAACCTCTCTTTCCTAAGGCAAAAATACATTTTTGCAGTTGTTGTAGGTGATCGACAATTTTGCAGTGGTGACCTGCAACTTAGTGGAACAAGTGACTGCATAGTGACATCAAGTGGTGCTGGTAGGGGGCTCCTTAACTAGTAAAATAAAGAGGGATCCCACCTCAATATGTATCAGTTAAGCAGAAAAACACTGTGTCGATCTGTAGTCCTTTGCATTATAGAAGTAGTGTAGGTGATGACACAATGTCTGCAGTGAAGGGGTTAAAATAAAGTTATTACGTTAAAAAATATTGCCAGTATAGGCAACATAAGTATGCAAAACCTACTATATTCCTTTGGCCACCTCTATCTTTGTAACATTCTTAGCCTATTAGTGAGTGATTTGTGTCTCAGACTTTCAACTGTTTACTGAATGTTTTGTGGCTCATAAAACTCTTCAGCCATTTACTTTATGTCCTTCCTCTGCCATTTACAGCATAGTTTGTGGCTTCTAACTTCCTCGTCCCATTAATAAATGGTTTGTTGTCTAGAACGTCTTCTATACACTAGGACAGAAAATACAACTTCAGTGCAATGGATCAAAACAAAACAGAAAACAGTTGTAAACTAAAGATGTAAGAGGCAGCAATAGCTCAGAGCACCTGTCTTGCAAAAACTTCTCACTGAGCTGCATTAGGAAGTCTGTGATTGGACAGCCACATAAAGTATAGGTGGGGTTAGAAGAGGAGGGCATGTACAGGCAGGAGACAAGAGATCTGCAGCTTTTGCAAGTTGTTTTTAGATAAAACTCCAATCCAACATGTCATAATTCTATTCATGCTTGTTTTCATTAGGTTATCTCTACTAAACCATGATATTGCATTTTATTTTTAAAAATCAGAGCGGGTCCAGGGCGGGACTCAATGCCGGAGCTATGGTTAGATACACCCACCAGTGGTGATGTATGTTCGAGCTGTCCGTCTTATGGGCTCTGACCAATCAGAGCGGGCGGGGGCGGGACTAAGTGCCGAAACCGAAATCCAGTGTATAGTGCTGACAGGATCATCGGCTAAAACGCCTTATGAGTGTAACAGCAGTGGACTGGTTAAAGAACATCAATGGGGGTAATCCAATGGTGGACTTATAGTACCCGCCCGCTCTGATTGGTCAGAGCCCATAAGACGGACAGCTCGAACATACATCACCACTGGTGGGTGTATCTAACCATAGCTCCGGCATTGAGTCCCGCCCTGAACCCGCTCTGATTGGCCAGAGGCTGTAAGACTGATGTCTCTGACACCTATCATGAGCGGGGGGCGGATTGAACTTTAACTCCGCCCATGTCGTTGCTGATTGGACGAATTTCGGCTATGATTCATATTTAAAAAGCACTCTCGAGCATTTGCTCAATGACAGCCTTTGAGAAAGGCGCTTTGTACAGCGCCGAAACGCATTAGGCAGACATGCAGAGAATTTAGATGATTTTATAATCACGGTTTTCTCACGATTTTTCACTTCACTATGTTAGGGGTGTTGTATTAGGAAAAGAGGAGCTGGGGCCTGTTTGGAGATTTCTTTGGAGGGAATAAGGGAGTTGTACTATGATTACTACTATCTGTTGGATTCCAGCTAAGATAGACTAAGTGTGCTTTATTAGCCTTGCTTTGACCAGTCAGTGCATACAGCACTGTGGCTAGTTCCAAGTAGTATTGAGTCCGTTTATATTTAATAGGGGAACATCTAAGTATCCCAAATCTACACTATCTACCAGTCAGTGCATACAGCACTGGGGTTAGTTCTAAGTAGTGTTGAGTCTGTTGATATTTTAATAGGGGAACATCTAAGTATCCCAAATCTATACTATCTACCAAGTACTTAATGTTACTGCCCTGCATCTAGCTATTCAGGTGTGGCCATATGAATATTTCTGTACCATTTTAAGTTGCAGTACCCTCTAGTGTGACTTTGTGATGGCCACATGATCCACTTGTGGCCACTAAGCAAGTATGTAACATTACCTGTTGCAATACCTTGAAGTGTTATATTGTTAATAGCTCATTGTATCTATACCTCCATACGAATATACACTTCTGCGGTTCTATGCTGCACTCCACAGTTGGAGTACCATACTAGCGGTTACTTCCCTTTCCAGTTTTAAGGGTTTGGTTCTGTTTATGATTCAGCCGGGTAGTTAAGTGTATATTGGTACCTCCCATTTATATTCCCCAGTAATGAGTATACATCTAGAGCACTTTTGCCTAAGTTGATACCTCATCCATTACTCCCTGAGCCCCTTTTAATCTCCTCTTGCACTGTTTTGGGTGACTTTTTACTTAAAGTATTCACATTTATGTTGCTCTATTTGTTCATGGTTAAGTATACCTAATTAAAGATTATTAATTTTAGCAGACTTCTGAGATCTGTATCTCACTTGTGTTACCTAGACCTTGGGTCTTAGGTATACACTACCTTTACTGGAATGCTTTCTTGCAGATCCAATACAGCAAGTATCCCAAACCGTCACAACTCATCTTTAAACATTGATGTTATTTTGAGAACTTTTCTTAAAAAGCTTAAAAACGAGTGTGACCCTGGAGATGTGCACATGCATTACATATGTAATTCTTAGTAGCATTTCTATTCTTCTCATGTGCACCAGATTAGATCTCATTCCAGTCAAGGCACAGCCGGCATTCTTACATTTTCTTTGATTCAGACCTGGATCCAGCGAAATCACAGAGCCTTTTCACCTGATTTGAATGTAAGGATTGTGACAATCGTGACTGAAGTGTACAGAACCGTGCTGAGAGCCAGCCTGTGGAGAGCGCCCAGCTGACAGCAGCAAACTAATCTTCCAATTTGTGTGAAGGACAGAATAATATAGTCTTGGCTGCTCTTATGTCACCTGTTTAGAAGCATTTCAAGGCTACCTCATCCATAACATAGTGTCAGTTTCCACACAGAGATTAATAGTCAGTCTGTTAGCTAGGAGTCCATTGAAATGTTGAATACATTCTAAAGACAGCTCCTTGTGAGTAACTACCTTAGTGTCAGATTGTACATGGTGGAATGTAACTTAAAATACAGTAAATATGTCATTAATTCCACTGGGGATGGATAAACCTGTTTCATGTTTCTCGAATAATCTCTGTCCTGTAACTATCCTGATGCCTTTTATAAAGTGTTCAGTGTTTGGGGATGATACGAGTGTCTACAATATAACAAGTGTTGCTAGCTATGAAGAACAAAACGCAGTCCTTCTCGGATTTGAACTAATGGCGTGACGCATTGGTCAATGATTTTTGTGTGCATTTTATCAATGACAGTAACTGGACATTATGTAAGTATAAAATGGAAAGACACAGAGCCTACGTAGTTCACACAGTAATATATACAAAGCAGGAAGTGAGTGACCAATTTCTATACTTTATAAATTGTGGTTAGAAAGTTTATCACCTCATCAACACAGGTCAGGACCCTACTAATGTTTTGCTCAAGGATCCTTCTCAAAGAGATACTCATTTTAATTTTTTCTTTAAATGATAATAATTATATTATTTATTTAAGAATTAATGATTTATTTAACTAGTGTGCGGCAATTAAAGGGTTACTCCAACCCTTTTTAAATAAACTACTCTGAGCGGTGGAGAGTGGAGTGGGGTGGACAAGGGAGGGAGGAAAGAATTGAATTTTAAAAATGGACGAATGACAAATCATAGTAAATATAGAGAGAATAAATGAATAAATGAGAGAGGGAGTGCTGCCCACAAGGTAGAAGTTCATTATGTCTGTCAAAAGCATGCAATGCAGGCTGAGGACAGATGACATTTTTTGCACAGAATTGACATTAGGAAACCCCAACAAGTTCCAGATGCCTAGGGTGTAACTAGCCCCTGGGACAAAAGTGCGGATATCTCTATATGTGCAGTGTTTCAAGTAGAAATGCTGCAGTTACAGATTCCTACCACTATGACCACTTCTAAAAGCAGAAGAGGTCATTGAAGGTTGGAGTAACCTTTAAGGAACCTTAGTAAAATGGAAACTTAGTAGAATGGAAACGTGAACGTGCAGCCTGAATAGTATACTCACCTTTGGTCCCGCGAACGGTTCCCTCTGCTGGTTCACGGGCTAAACTGCAGCTCCTTAAATAAAATTATTCCCATGAAGTCATGCCCTTAAAGGGACCGCACCGTCTAGGCGACCCCATGCTGTTTGGGGTCGCAGAGGTCACATGGACCAATGGGAACTCTTCTGAACCTATTTAAGGCCTGTTTTGGCTCTTACTCATTGCCCTATCGTGGTTTCTGTCCTGATACACGTTAGTGCTATATAAAAATCTCTTGTGTTGTATTCCAGTTTTTGACTTTGGCTTGTATTCAACTTGTGATTTCTTGTATCCTGACCCGGCTTCATATTTGACTTGTGATTTTTTTGGTATCCTGACCCGGCTTTGTATATACTCTGTGTATTTCAGTATTCCTGACCTTGGCTTACCCTGACCTTGTTTCTTGCTGTTTTATATGTTAAGTCCGGCCATTCTAAAGCTTGTAATATGTCTTTTGAATCCACCTTTGTGGGTTTTCACTTTACTGCGTGTTGGGGTAAGACTCCCGTGACACCTACATCATTCAGGACATCTCCATTGAAACTTTGTAATCTAAACAGAGGATCCCAGGCAGGGCCGGCGCTACCACGGGCGCACCGGCCGTGGGGGCGCAAAATCAGGCTGACCGGAAGGAGGGAAGCGCACTGCGCTCCCCTCCAACCGACGACCTGTTGTAGCGTGGCCGAGCGCCCGGTTCTGCGGGCGCGCGAGGGAGCACTCTCCCATGTGTGCTTCCTCTTCAGCTCCCTCGCGCGCCGCATACTGATACCGGAGCCGTAAGATGACGTCATCTTCCGGCGCCGGCATCCCTACGCGGTGCGCGAGGGAGCTGAAGAGGAAGCACACATGGGAGAGTGCTCCCTAGCGCCCGCCCGGGAGCCAGCCAGCCAGGGAGGGAGCCAGCCAGCCAGCCAGCAAGGGAAAAAGCCAGCCAGCCAGCCAGGGAGGGAGCCAGCCAGCCAAGGAGCCCAGCAGCACCACTGGAGCCCAGGGAATCCCTTCAGCACTCCAAAAAGGTAAGGAGGCTGAGGGATTAAAAAAAACAAAAAAAAAACATGTGTTAGTGTGAGTGTTAGTGTGTGTGTCTGCTAGTGAGTGTCAGTGAGTGACAGTGTGTGTGTCTGCTAGTGAGTGTCAGTGTGTGTGTCTGCTAGTGAGTGTCAGTGTGTGTGTCTGCTAGTGAGTGTCAGTGTGTGTGTTTGCTAGTGTCAGTGAGTGTGTCTGCTAGTGTCAGTGAGTGTGTCTGCTAGTGTCAGTGAGTGTGTCTGCTAGTGTCAGTGTGTGTGTTTGCTAGTGTCAGTGTGTGTGTTTGCTAGTGAGTGTCAGTGAGTGTGCCTGCTAGTGAGTGTCAGTGAGTGTGTCTGCTAATGAGTGTCAGTGTGTTACTGTGTGTCTCTTACTGAGTGTGTTTGTGTGTGTATTAGTGAGTCTGTTTGATGTCTGTTAGTGAGTGTTTGTCAGTGAGAGTGTATGTTTTGTGAGTGTGTATGTATGTCTGTCGCTGAGTGTGTCTGTCAGTAAATGTGTGTGTCTGTTAGCTGGTGTGTATGCATCTGTTCGTGAGAGTGTGTGTGTCTTCAGCACTTACCTTTCTCTAGCGCCGGACTCCCTTGGCGCTGGGGATCCCTCCGCCTCTCAGCTCCGAATGCTCTTGCCGCGCATGCATTCAAACCGCCCATAGGAAAGCATTACTCAATGCTTTCCTATGGACGTTCAGTGTTTTCGAATAGCGGAAGCTCCTCTAGCGGCTGTCAGTGAGACATCCACTAGAGGCTGGATTAACCCTCGGTGAAACATAGCAGTTTCTCTGAAACTGCTATGTTTTCAGCTGCAGGGTTAAAACTAGAGGGACCTGACACCCAGACCACTTCATTGAGCTGATGTGATCTGGGTGTCTGTAGTGATCCTTTAATTGTGTGTGCATCTGCATGCACTGGCGTAAATACCGCGGTCGCAGGGGTCACAGCCCTGCAACCCCTGCGACCAGGTGCCCGCCGCCATGTGTTGGAGGGGGCGAGGATATGAATGACATCATATCCCTGCTCCCTGTGTACCACACAGCGCGGCTGGCGCCCTGTGATGGGGCTGGGCTGCAGGACAGGACTCCAAGGAGCCAGACAGCATGCATACAGGGGACAAGATTGAACTAGTATGTCATTGTGTATGTCTCTGTATGTGTGTATGTCTCTGTATGTATGTATGTAGGTCTCTCTATGCCTGTATGTCTTTGTATGTATGTTTCTGTATGCATGTATGTGTCTGTATGTTTCTGTATGCCTGTATGTCTCTGTATATACAAATGTATGTGTCCGTATGCCTGTATGTCTCTGTATGTACAAATGTATGTGTCTGTAAGCCTGTATGTCTTTGTACGTATGTGTCTGTATGCCTGTATGTCTCTGTATACCTGTATATATGTATGTGTCTGTATGTCTCTGTATGCGTGTATGTCTTTGTATGCCTGTATGTATGTATGTGTCTGTATGCCTGGATGTCTCTGTATGTATGTTTCTGTATGTCTGTCTATGTATGTATGTATGTGTCTGTATGACGGTATGCCTCTGTATGTATGTCTATATGCCTGCATGTATGTCTCTGTCTGTGTCTGTATGTCTCTGTATGATTATTTCTGTGTTTGTATGAACCTTATTTTAAACGAGGGTGGGGGGCACCAAAATGCACCTTCGCCTGTGTAACTAAAAATCCTAGCACCGGTCCTGATCCCAGGAGGACTTTTCTAAAATTAGCACCATTTAATTTGACTTCACAAACATGTTCACAACGACATTTGTAGATGTTTTGAAATTCACACAACATTCAATGGAATGTTGTCATTTTATGTATATAGATTTCATTTTATTGTTGGATCGTTTTATAATTTTTTTCACATTCAATTATTTAAAGTTTTAATAAAACATCAGATTGAAGAGTGACGATTTAGAGAGTAAGAACATGGAGCTCTGCAGAAACCCCCCTAGTGGTATAAGCTAAAGAGCTGGAACTCATAGCAGCCGCATAATTGATAGATGTCCTTTGGCAATACGCAGCACGCTGCTGAGAGACATTTCATCACATTAAGCATGCCATCTGCCCCTTCCAAGAACCAGTCAATCCAAGCAGTATAATTCAGGCTCTTGGGAAATGTCTTATAATGGAGTGGTTTAAACCACATAATATGATCTTAAAGAATTACTCTAGGGGTCAAAGTGACCCTCTTTTAAATGTATTATGTAGATAACGCATTACGCAAAAAAAAAGTGAATTATAAAACAGATAAAAATATTTAACTTCAAAGTCTCATAAGTGGCGTAAGCCAGCCCTCCTAGATGAGAATGAGAGACAACTGGATGATGGAGCCTCTGTCACTCTTTTTGCCCATCACTTAATCCTCATTATACCAGCATCTAATATGGCTGAGCAGTGCTTTCCTGCACTCACATTTTCTAGAATGGCAGAGAAAGAATGCAGTAGAGGATCTTGATTGTTTTCTGTTGAGTCTGCCAGGGTTCTTTGGGTACCAAGCAGCAGTGTGAGTGAGGAGAAAGGGCAGGGATATGACCAGGTAGAGGAACATGAAGATCCTAAGCCAATGTACTGCGCAGCCATATTAGATGCTGGTATAATGAGAATTAAGTGATGGGCAAAAAGAGTGACAGAGGCTCCATCATCCAGTTGTCTCTCATTCTCATCTAGGAGGGCTGTCTTACGCCATCAATCGTTGTCTTGGAGAAGTTCTGCCCCAGTCGCTGTTCCTTTCTGTGCGTAGGAGATGTTAATTGCTGAATAAGAAAAGTTATAAGCCACACTGGGTAGTAGGACTGGGACCAAGAAGCTACCAACAGTAACTGTAGTTGTTTTCCTCAAAACAAGCTAGATGGAAATGTGGATACACAAGTAACGTATAATCGTAGTACCATACGCACACTTTTTTAGATGTCTCCAGGTCTATGGATCCCCTACGGGGGACTATTTTTCAAAATGTTTTTGGGCATGGTTTAAATTACCTGCAGTTGAAGTAGTCAGTATTAATTATAACATAACAATTATAACATAACAATTCAGACCACGATAACATGATTTCGGCTTACTCCAGTTTATGGATACATAAGTAGTGGATCCATGACTTGGAGAAAGCCACAATCGTGTCAGTATGTCCATTGGGAGGAACTGTGTTGTTCATGATGACAATCTCCTTTGCATTAAATCCTGCTAATTTTGTACATGCAGGCAAACCTTTACAGCACAGGATATTACAGAATGTGGCATTCAGGCAACCCATATAGTTTACTACTTACTGCTTGGGAAGAATTCATACTCCCATACTCCTCTGTGAATATTATCTAATGGTCAGTGGCGTATCTACCATGGTCGCAGGGGTCGCGGCTGTAACCGGCCTCTCACTGCAGGGAGCCCGGCTGCAGCCACAACCCCTGCGACCGTGGGCCGCCTAGATGCTGCCCCTCCGTGTTCTCCCTGTCATAGGGGGGCCCAAGAAGTGGCCCGCTGGCCACCTAATGTACCCCCCTGGCAGGCGGCAGAGTTCCTGTCAGACGTGGCAAGGGAGCTGTGCTATCTCTGCTCTGCTCCCTCCTGTGCCATTTTCTGATGCCGTGAGCCGGAATATGAGGCCATTGTAGCATCCTGCACAGTTCTCTGATAATTATTCTCCAGCTAACCATGTTAAGCTATCATACAAGATTTCACACTGACTGTAAAAGGTAGGTGTATAAACAGAGATCTATCCAGGTTGAAACATGAGCCTCCATATCTCCCACAGATCATGGCCATCAGCAATTGTCACACTGATGGGCAGCAGGTAAGGAGGAGAAACATGTGGCAGGTATGGTATGTACCATGGCAGCCTCTACTAGCTCACCAGAGGAAAATTTGAATTGCAGGGTAGCAAATGCCAGGCCTGGAAAAACAGGGGATGTTTTTTGTCCAAGGCCGGCCCTATTAATGACCGTCCTCATCTTTAGTATGAGACATAACATGGTATACATTCCTCAGACACTTAACGGCTTAACTGTTTATTTGCAGCCCAGCAAGATATACTAACTTCCCACACTGCATGTCTACAACCATAATAGACAAATTACAGCGAGAGAGAGAGAGCTCAGCTCTGGGCTGCTGGAATAAAAGAGCAAGCATGGGCTGTGTGAGATTTAGCCTTTAGTGATGAATCTTTTCAACTTCACAGACAACCAGCTGCTTTTCATTCCACTGCTGATTATTGTGTGTTCTGCCTGTAGCGGTAAACATAGGGTTCTTGGCTTTGAGAGCTGTAGTCATGTTACATGTAATATGAAAATAAAAATTTGAGAAAAAAAGAGAAATAAATAAATATATATATATTTATTTACATATTAAAAAGTGTGTGTGTATATATATATATATATATATATAAACTATATATATATATATATATATATATATATATATATATACATATATAAATAAGTATATTATTTTTAAAAAATTATATCTTTTTTCTCTCTTTTTAAAATATATATATTCTTTATTTTAGCTTACAACAGAACATAATCCAGTTGAGGTATTTTGTACTTCTTTGTATCAGTGTACTCTTGGAATGTCCATAGAAAATCAATTGTGCTGAGTTTCGTCTTGCTCAGGCAGGAGGTACAACAGAGCATCTGAGCATTAGGGCAACCACTTGTCCTCTTCGTTGAGTTTAATTTTTAAAGGCTTTGAGCATTTTATTGGACTGTCGAAAATCAGCAAAAATAGGCCTGGTGACTATTTTTTAGGAAAGAGTTAATGTAACCCAATGAAAAAAAATATATACTGACATTTTTCTTTGCCAAGTCTAAAAATTCCAATTTCACATTTAATTGGATCTGTTGCCTGCAGAATTAGCGTAGAATTATGCTGTTTTTGCATAAGCTGTTGCCTCTATTTATTTTTATATTTAATGAGAACCATATCAAATTAAAATATAATCCATTTAATTCACAAGGTCATTTGTAAATGTCCCCAAATGTGGCTACTGGAAAAAAATCATATTAAAATAAATAAATAAATAAAAAGAAACTACATCTACAGATTTTAAATATGTAATGTTTGTACATTATGTGCAATCGCTGAAATGAAACAAAGATCAAGTATTAGAGGAGTGCTATGCTAGATTGTAATTAGAATAATGTTTACTTGTTTTCCTTCATTGCTATGGGAGTCTGTGAAAATGGAAACCTGTCAATGTGCATTTCAGAAATAGATGATTCACTTAACATTTTTATTTTTTTCTAATTTGAAGGAGCACCACAGGCCGGAACTGTCCTATTCTTCGTTAAAGGAACACTATAGCGTTAGGAATACACATATGTATTCCTAACGCTATATAGCCCTATTCACCGTTTAGGTGACTAGGGCCCCGTTCCGCGGCCCCGTTCTGCGGCGAATAAATGGTTAATTAACCATTTATTTGCTTACCTTAATGCATCTCTGGGCTCCCTTGGCACTGGTGCCCTCTCCTCCTTCATCAACGTCAGCTTCCGAGTGGAGTAGAATGTGCGCACACATTCAAACCCACCCAGAGGAAAGTATTACTCAATGCTTTCCTATGGAGATATTTTTTGACACTGGACTCCATGAGGATGCGGTTGTGTTTCTCTGTGGGTGTTTGACACGCGGGTAGGCCGCCCCGGCTCTACGGGTTTGCCTCTTTATTGTGCGTCTCGTTGGGCCTTGGATGGAGGCTTTTTTTATATATTTTAACTGCTGCCTGGCACTGTGTATGAAATGCAAGATTCTACCGGTGTAAAATAGAATAATTAATCACGGTTGTTCCATTCAGATCCCAGCTGTGACTTGTTAAATTCACATCTGGAGGATATAAATTGCACATTAAAGGACCACTCTAGGCACCCAGACCACTTCAGCTTAATGAAGTGGTCTGGGTGCCTGGTCCAGCTAGGGTTAACCCATTTTTTTATAAACATAGCAGTTTCAGAGAAACTGCTATGTTTATAATAGGGTTAATCCAGCCTCCAAATCCTCTAGTGACTGTCTCACTGACAGCCGCTAGAGGCGCTGCGTGATTCTCACTGTGAAAATCACAGTGAGAGCACGCAAGCGTCCATAGGAAAGCATTGATAATGCTTTCCTATGAGACCGGCTGAATGCGCGCGCAGCTCTGGCCGCGCGTGCGCATTCAGCCGAATGGGAGGAGAGGAGGAGGATCGGAGGAGAAGAGCTTCCCGCCCAGCGCTGGAGAAAGGTAAGTTTTAACCTCTTTCCTCTCCCCAGAGCCCGGCGGGAGGGGGTCCCTGAGGGTGGGGGCACCCTCAGGGCACTATAGTGCCAGGAAAACGAATATGTTTTCCTGGCACTATAGTGGTCCTTTAATCACATGCACATAACTGTACTGCTGGGCAGCACTGAAAGTCCTGCGTCATGGAGGGTAGAATCGATAAACATACAGCAAAACAAAACAGCAAAACTTAAAGCAAGTGAGTCTTTTCATGCAAGGAGACATGAGTGCAGCCCTTCAGCTTTTACCAAAAGTTTTTCGTCTCATTTGGCAAAAAACAGAAGATTCCACGGCACAAAAATCCTACTTCCACAGCTAGAGACACCAGAGTAATTGCCTTATTATTTGTCCAAATTCTGGTAAGCACAATTCAGATACATCAACTTGCTGTGAAGTCTTCTATCTGCAAATATTATTTACACTTATTTTTATTTTTCAACCAAAAATATTATTACAGGTTAGCAGTGCTGGGAGTCAGCTGAGCTGAAGTGCAGTTAACATCTTAGAACTGAGGCAGCCTGTAGTGGTTATGGTGCTTTGAGTGTTCCTTTAAAGAAAATATTACAAAAGCATTATGGTCAAGATAATACCCACAAATTGGATGGAGTAAAAAAGTTGGTGAAAATTGATTGAAATTGATTTATAAGCCAGCATGCGATGGCTCTATGGTGCCATAATACCACCTCTAATGTGGAATATCAGACTTTACGCTTCACTGGTGGGAGCAGGGTGGGTTACAAATCTTGTAATGCTGTGATTATCCTGGTAATGTGATAAAGTTCATGTGGAGGTTATTTTTCTAGGTCAATGTTGGGTAAAGATTGATTTTTTTTTTTTTCAAGCTTTGTCTTTTAAGGGATTAATTCCTTTATATTTAGAGTTTATAAGAATCCTTATATATTTTATTAACCCTCATGTAGTAGTGTTTTTCTTTCATGTTTTACATAACAAACAAAACAAACCTTTATGGATTGGTGATTCGGAGCACATTGTTTGATGGAAGATATGATTTTTTCAACTATTCCTTTAATCTATTAACACTTCATTGCCCAGGGCATTTTGTAAAAACCAAAAGGTTATTTATTTGACACATAGGATGCCTAGTTAGCATGTATGGACAAAACCGTATATGTAACATATATGTATAGCTTGATAGTCAGGATACCTAAAAAAAAAAAAATACAATTATATAAATTTAAATATTATTAAAGAAATACAAAGATCAAAATTCCCCCTATTTTATTATCTAGATAATGTATTAAAAGATTTTGCATGGCGGACACCATTTCCGTCAGCTCCGGTCAACTCTGGGTTAGTCTGCTAATAATCACCTACTATAGAGGCCATCCAGCGTAGACTGACCTCACACTCCCTGCTACAGGATCCCCTGCATCCATTGATGCCTTTCTTTCAGGCACTGACAGCCGTAAAGCTGAGGTGCAAGTGCAGGGCCTACAAGACACCGGCCTTTCCTAATTGGGACTCCTCCTGGGCGGGCCGCTTAGCGAAAGTGCCGCGAACCCTGCACCTTGGCCCCTGCTGACGATCACAGCTCCCACACAGACAACGGGGCAGAAAACATAAAAACCCACACCCAAAACTGTGCCTGACTCCGGGGATATAGGCACCCTGTTGCAGAGGCAATCCCTACCCATGGCGGCCGAGGAGAACGTGAGCATGCCAGCACCTCCAGAACCGCTGGCTGGCGGGGGCACACTCACCTCAAGTGAAAGCCTGACAGTAACTAACCATCTGGAAGCCCTGACCGGCAATCTTGCCTCAAAACAGGAAATTCAGACCCTCCTGCTTAATATCCAAAAGTTGTGGGCAACTGACCTGGCAGTGATAAGGACAGAAGTCCAGCAAGTCACAGACAGAATGAAGGCAAGAAGATGTGATGGACCTGTGTACAGAGGTATATAACATGAAGGCCTTATTCCACATGCTCCAAACTGCCTAACAGGCACACACCACCCAACGCTCAGCTCTGGAAGATCGCCTTAGGTGTAACCACATAAAATAAGAGGATTCCCAAGCACAATCATGACTGATGAACTGCCTCATTATCTTCACCAGCTCCGGGTGCCGCGATCCCCGCCAGCATTCCATCTGACGCTTTAAGTATGCGCACGAATGAACTGCGAAATTCGGCACATGAAAATGACGTCAGAGGTCAGATTAGGAAGGTCAAGTACCTTCCACGAATAGTAGTCAATTCCAAGCGGAAATTGACCAATCAGATATAAGTAATGACTATTTATACTTCCCTCTCTCATTTCTTGTTGCCCATTTGTGGTTTCCTGGTAGCCCAATAGCACGTTCCTTCTGTTTAGTTGTTTGGTAACTTGACTGGCTTTTGTCTCTCGTTTATTCTGCTCTCTCTAATCCTTGACCTCGGCTTGTTTAATCGTTATTCCTTACCTCTGTAATCCTCTGACCCCGGCTTGTATTCTGACTCTTCTCATTTGCATAGCCCAGCCATTCTAAGGACCGGTATTACAAATATTCTTGTTTGTGATTCTGTCTGTGTGTTCTGGTTCCCGGATTCCTGACACCTCTTCTGCCATGCTAGTCCTTCCACCGCTGGCAAGCAATTACCTATCCCCCCCCACTGCTTCCTAGGTTAGGAGCAATCTAAAAGATGATACATATCCACCCACTACTGTTCCATCCCTGGCTCACTGCGTAACACCAGTAGGCCCACTAAGTTGGCTTAAAGTATCAAGCTGTTGTTCTCTCTCCCCCTCGCTGGAGAATCTCTACATGGTAATTACCACGAGAATAGTACTCTCCCTGAGACATATGTATACCCCTGAGTTACTAGCAGGTTACTCCTTTAGGTCCCAGGCACTTTGTGTTTGTTCACCTTTCATTAATATAAAAACTGTGCTGACTGTATGACATGTCTTGATATGATGCGATACTCCTGTCATGTTTCACACTGTGTCGAAGAGCAATCATTGTTATATTGTACCACCAGCACAACAGATATAAAGAATACAAAATAAAAAAAAGTAAATAGTCTGTGTAGGAGATGGCTTTTGAAAAAAAAACAAATCCATTCTCGGGAAAATATCTACTTGTTTTATATTAACACAAAAGACAAAATGCTTGTTTTACCCACACAGTGTGACAAAAGCAAATGCATACTGCTAGTAACACTGCAACAAATAAACATATTTAGTGTTATTCACCATAAAACAAATCGAATGAACCATGAATTGTTAAATTCACAAGACAACTACACGTTTTAGTCTTAAAGACAAATCTAAAAAATTCTCAAAGTTAGATATTTTTTTCAGAGCAGTTGTTTTGGCTAAATATGTGCTAATTCACTGTGAATAAAAAGTTTGTGAACCTTGAAAAAAAAAAAAAAAGATTACGCATAATAAATTATTGTGTAATGGGTATTAAAATTAATATTTATCCTTTTTGTATTTTTTTGTATTTTCTTCTAAACGTGATTGTCTCATAAGTTAGTTCTCTGGCTCCATGACCTGTTGGGATACTTAAGCAAGGATCAGTAGGGTTGATAACTGATGAATACATGTTGCCTGGCAACAACTGTAGACATTACAAGATGTTTAAAGTGTAGTGGTACCTTCTAAAAGGGGGCACCCTCACAGACAACTTGCACATACAAAAGGCCAACCTTGAACATAAACCAGGAGCAATGGGAAATACAGTGCAGTGTTTGCTGCGGAAGCCACCTCTCACCTTTAGTGGCTTGTTGAATCATCAGTAAATTTCCCTATGTCCTTCCTGGCAATGAAGCAACCAAAATAGAAAAACTTCTCGCTTATGAGTACTCAGTACAAAATCCAGAGTCCTTCTCAAAACCACTTAATCACTTTGCTTACACAAGAATAGTTGTAACATTTCTGTAAAGGCTTGCATTTCAATTATCCGAGCAACTGTGATGTGGTTACCAGGTAGTGAGAATCAAACCTGGAGTGCAAACATGAATAATTCACATTAACCCTTATAGAGCTGCAGGCTAAGCAATACAAACCTCATTAAGTGTTACAGCTACATATACATAGATACATACACAATAGCTAGTAATGAGTGAGTAGAATTCTCTTGTCTCCAGTCTTGAAGAATCCATGCAATAAAAATAATGGATATATGGGTAATGATGTCCAGTGCGATAACTGTTTATAACAGATTGATGGTGAGGGCACCACCAAACAAAGCTCTAAATGCCTTTATTTAGCTGCCGACGAGCCCATTATAAATGAAAGTGTGTAATTACTCTTCTGATCCAATTTGCAATGTTTTGCTGTGTTACATTGATGATGCAGTAAACGGATTATTAGAAAACGATTGTTCTGATTTGTTTGGAGATCAGGTTAATGTGTGTCAATTAGCAAATCACGGTGTGATGATTTGTGGTAGAGATTAATTTAATGTTATCTTAAACATCCTTAGTGAATGCTGCATGCTCTATTCTACTCCAAATCCCTATACCTTTACAAAAATATAATGTACTATAGTAAAATAAAATATAATAAAAGGTATAAAAGATCAAGGTGCCTTATTTACATACCATACATTTCACAGGACAATCCTTGTAAGGAATCAATCTAAACTAATTTAATAGGGAGCTCTGATCATGTGGATTATGTCCAAAATAGGATTAACCACTAATATTATTATCACTTCTTTTATCTTTCTCTATAGCAATTACTAGAACAGGGCTGACAAGAGGGTCAAGAGAGCTATTGTCCCTCCTTCCCCCCAAAGGGGGCACAAGCATACAGGAGTTTTGAGATGCAACCTCTTATCACTACTCTAATGCAGATTAAATGCCGTGGGAGGTGGACTGTATTTTTTGTTTACAATACTGTAGAGAGGAGGCAGTCAGGAACTATGAAAGGCCAGAATTGTTATTCCAGAATTGTATTGGTTAAAATATATATTTGATTCAATAAAAACAGGATGTTGATATTATGTCTGTTTATCCTTACGTTAAACAAATATGTATTTGTGAGTTCAAAAAAATAAAATAATTAAATATAGAAATTGATACATCTTTATACTGCACCTGGGTACTTCCATCTTAGTTCCTTGTCAATCATTCTTCTAAGGTCTGTCCTTTGTACCTGTCCGACAGCATAGAGAAAACACACAGAGAAGAGAAGAAACAAACCAATGTTTCTATTTATCTTTATGTGCTATGTTTGAACCATGGTTTGTTAGTTTTAAGTTTAATATGATTTTAAAAGAAAAGGGAGCATTTCATGAAAAAAAGGTTAACACAAGTTTAAGTGATTTTCAGTGTTTTAATAGTATAATTCTGGGACAGTGACAGTTTTCCTTTCAGAAAAGTTATGGGTTATTGGGGTAATAGATTTGGTTGCAAAAATGGACCATTAGTTAGTTCTTTCCCCGGTAATGATTTTGTTTGTAAATCCGAGATAAGGATTTTTCTGTTTCCTGTAGTATTCGTAAACTAGAAGAATGAACTCAATTACCTAACCAAAGCCTTAAATGTAAGATTTTTTATTTATTGGATATGCTTATGAAATGATATAATGTTTTTTTAAATGAACTTTAAATAATTTGTTCAACATTATAAAAATATAAAAAATATATATAATACCAAATAAATCAATGTATCAAAAATATAAAAATATATTTTGTTATTAAATCATTTTAAAATTTCATCTAAAAATATTAAATGATTGGAAAAGCTTAACCAAAACATTTAAAGGAAAGGAGCTTTAGTGTATGCTCTAGATCACGCACCTTTAGCCACTGCTGCATTCTTTGTCATTTAGGAGTTAAATCCCTTTTGTTTCTGTTTATAGAGCCTAGCCACACCTCCCCTGACTGTGACTCACACAGCCCTCATGAAAAAAAGGTTGAACTTTCAACCAGATGTTAATTCTCTTTAGAAGTTTTTATCTCCTGCTCCGTAAATTGAACCTTGATCACACACAGGAGTCTGCTGCGGGGTCACCTTTCTATCGTGACCAGCATTACGTTTTTCAGCAATTTGAGCTACGATAGCTCTTCTGTGTCATCGGAAAAGACAAGCTAGCTTTCTCTCCCCACCTGCATCAATGAACATTGGGTACCCATGATCTTTACATAAGTTGTCCTTCCTTTAACCATTTTTGGAAGGTATTAACAACTGCATGCTGAGAACACCCAGCAAGACTTGTTGTTTTGGAGATACACTAATCCAGTCATCTAGCCATCACTATTTGGCCCTTGTCAAAGTCACTCAGATCTTTTCTCTTGACCATTTTTCCAGCTTCCAACACATGAAATTCAAGAACTGACTGTTTACTTGCTGCTTAATATATATATATATATATACAATCAATGCTATTCACCTCAACTGACAGTTAATGCTGTGGCTGATCAGTATATATAGGATGCCTGTGTCTCCCTACACCACAACAACTACTCCCACAGTTGGCAACTTTAAGGATATGCATCATTGAGTACCATTGTACGAAGAGTTGATATGTAGTTTCTTGGAATCTGTGCTATATGTCAACTGATGTGTCAGAAGAATGGATGCCACCAGGTCAGTAAAGGCAGTACTTTGGTAATTGGCCCACTTATGTGATCGCTTGAGGGTTTTTACATTTATGTGGTCTAGTTGGGGAGATATCTCCTCAAACCAGACACAGCAAACACATCGGATAACTCCTATATCAAATTAGCTTCATTAGTGATCTATACGCATAGACAATGAATTCTGTCCCAAGTTGGACAACATTAATATTGCTAAAGTTTCAGAAATTAACTGTAGTGGATACAGTGCTAAGTCTGCTCCATTACTGATAGACCTGTCATTACTATATTACAGTTATCAGTGGCTTGGGAAATCTGTTACCTTCTAAATAGGAATTCATGGTTAGTTATAAATTAGTGCCGACTAAAGTTTGACCAGAATGGGAAGACAGACGATTTAAGAGGACATCATATAAGAGTCAAGTCTAGCAAAAAACATCTAACTGATCTTAATGATTTGCTTAAAATTGTCACAGACGGGGATTTCATGCAGCATTTTATCTGTAGCTTTGCTTTAAAATATTCTCATCAAAATGCTGAGTTCCTGAAAAACAGATACACTAACAATTTCAGTAATCACTAGTTTGTTCAAATCGGGTTTACAGCAAACACAAAAGTAAGATCTCTTGGGGGACACTTCCGGCCACAGAACTGAACGGTCGCATGCCGCCCGAGCTCCGAGTTGAACCAAGCCTTCAAGACCTCAAAAAGGGGCTAAATTTACCCCCAATACCCAGCAGACTAACCCAACACTTACCCCTCATAAAATGGGAAGGAAAAATAAAAAACCAAGGCCAGAAAAACCGAACCTGGGCATGAATATCGGAGATCTGTGGCGCCAGGCCAGGAGCAGCATGGGACCCAAAATGGCCGACTGCTCAGACGTGGACACAGACATCTCTGAGGATTTCTCACTGGGAACAACAGAGGGGAGCACGCTGGAGCAGAGATTAACCATCCCCACCATCTCTCACCCAGACTCTGCCCTGGTAACGACTGGGATCATGAGGGAGCTACTGGCGGACCTCCAAAAAACTCTCCAGACCGACATGGCACAGCTTCGACAGGACCTACATGGCCTGACGAGCCGCATGGGCGCCATCGAACATGACACCCGCCAAAATGCCCAGAGCACGGCCCAACTGCAAAGAGCAGTGAAAGAACTGCAGACCTAACAAGCAAAAACTGACCAGAGGTTTGCGGTTGCAGAAGATCAGAGGCGCCGACTAAACCTCAAAATCAGAGGTATCACGGAGGAAACGCCAGAGAAGGAGCTGCCACACCTGATGCGGCGACTCCTCACAGCACTGCTGCCCCCCAAGCAGGCAAAGCAGATAAACCTGGAGGGAATGTTTCGCCTGCCAAAGCCGACTAAAGCGCCAACCTCAGCAACAAGAGACCTCCTGGTGAGATTTCAAAGCAGTAGAGACAGGGCAGCTATTATGAGTGCTGTCAGGAACCACTCACCGTATCACTTTGAGGGCATGCAGCTATCGTTCTATACAGACCTTTCTGGGTTCACCATGACGTGGAGGAGATCACTGCAGTCTTTCATGTCCCTGCTCCGCTCCAAGGGCATCCCATATCGATGGCAGCTGCTACACACACTCAAAATCCACCAAGGCAATACACAAAGTCCGAGACCTCCGGGAAGCAACTGCCCTGCTACCTGCACTAGGTCTGCCAGAAGAGGCTTTAGCCTCAGTACGCCCGCACACTGCGACAGTTCCTACCCACACCTGGAACCCTGAAACAGCGCTTCCCTTCGTGCCCCGGGTGCCACAACCAGAGGCACATGCCACGGCCACCACCTGAGGGACAGGCAAAAGCCGGCAGAGACCGGCATGAACCAACCTACTAGGACTGGTCCCTAAACCCTCAATGGACGTTCAGAAGTTCGCTTTGACTTTATGTAAGGTTTCGTTTGCATTATTTTCTTTTATTATATCCAGTTATTCCCGCTGGGCGCAGCTGAAATCAAGACGGGAAATTAACTACCGATTTAAGTTGTTGTTTATGTTGCTGGGACGTTTTCCGTCGCTTCAACGTTATCGCCAGAGGCAACTTTTCCTCGATAACAAATATGCGCTCTCACATCCACTAGCAAGGTCCCTGGACAGCCGGCTACTGGCCAACACCATGCCAAATAGCCTGACTGTCTGGCAGCACCTTCCTAAGAGCGCAACCATAAATGTAACCTTTTATATCGTATACCTAACAAACCTAAACGGTTTATTGTTTAATATAACCTACTTATTTCTCATAGCCTGTTAATCACAGGGGATAGCACACTCACCATGTACTACACATTACACATAGCCCATCAGCCTCATGCTCTGAAGAGGTTACTGCAAAGCACAACTTCACCTAGCTTAATTAGACGAGCTGCGCTATACCTGTTCTAATATGCTGAACCACCATAGCCCGGGACAACCACTGCTGGGACATTTCAACCAAGCTAACGTTAATTTTATGTCTACCTGTTCAGTAGATTTCCTAAATAATGCCTTACCGCAGGGTAAATGCCTCCCACCAGCACACGACAGCAGCAGCTCAGCACAGATGGCATAACAGTACCCGAATGACAGCAAACATATTTTAAACTTTCTCTCCCCCTCTCCCCCAGTCTGCCTTAAGCAAACACAGTACGAAGCCGAATACAACGGAGACACAGGCGGGCATAACCCAATAGCTCAATAAACACATCGACAACCTGAGAGACTTACAAATCATAATAGCGACGGGGGAAGCGAGAGACCAGCTCATTGACCCACGAAGCAGTCTAGCAGCTCACTGCCTTACCTAAGACATAGCACACACTAGACTGTAACACCCATCACGCATACTCAATTGTATATCGATAACACATACAATATTAGCTGACCTGACACACCAGCGATGACACCTTACGTTAAATAACAAAGTTAGCTGTTTAACTTTCTACTGTTTGCTACTTAAACTAATCTTTAAAAATGTGCTAGACCTATCTGATACCTATATGTCCAAATGTTTATAATACGGTGGAGGACTGCCTTTGGGGTACCTCACAACCTTCTGTTATCAGCTTCTGCACTACAAAAATAAAGAATAAAAAAAAAAGTAAGATCTCTTCTTATCCTTGTGCTGAATAGTCTTGATCGACTAGCAAACCCTTGTTTTGATAGTCAATCAAGCAAATAGCACAATTTTGCTAAATTACAAAAAAGAAATACAAAAAAAGTCCCATATTTACTTTAAAAGAAGAAACATGCTGTGTTCTTATAACAATACACCTTCTAAAAACATCCAAACAACATTCTTACCCCTTTCAGTGTTCAGCTGAGTTGGAAAAGGTTAGCAATGTGCAATTCTCCGCAGTGCACAGTTTAGTGAATAAAAACTTTGCATTATGTTTTAGCTGAGCATTCCAAGCATTACAGATACATCAGCATTCTTACGGTGAAGACGTCACAACACAAGCATTCACATTAGACTAAATGTATACCTAACTCTCTGTATGTTTACGGCTGTTGCTATGCTCATCGCTAGTTCCTTGAATAGTTCTCCAGTCTGTTAAAGGACCACTATAGTGCCAGGAAAACATACTCGTTTTCCTGGCACTATAGTGCCCTGAGGGTGCCCCCACCCTCAGGGTCCCCCTCCCGCCGGGTTCTGGTGTGAGGAAGGGGTTAAACTTACCTCTTTCTCCAGCACCAGGCGGGGAGCTCTCCTCCTCCTCTCCGCCTCCGATCCTCCCTTTCGGCTGAATGCGCATGCTTTCCTATGGACGCCGGCGTCTTCTCACTGTGATTTTCACAGTGAGAATCACGCAAGCACCTCTAGCGGCTGTCAGTGAGACAGCCACTAGAGGATTTGGAGGCTGGATTAACCCTATTATAAACATAGCAGTTTCTCTGAAACAATGTTTAAAATAAAAAGGGTTAATCCTAGAGGGACCAGGCACCCAGACCACTTCATTAAGCTGAAGTGGTCTGGGTGCCTAGAGTGGTCCTTTAATGTGCGTTAGAGTAGGCTGGTCAATGCAGGATATACTGAAAATATATTGTTTTCCTCTTTCGCATAACATGTAATGAAGATCATCAGCGTCTTGCGCTTTGGCTTAGTAATAAATGAAGTAGTTGGGATTCTTATTATTTCTCTAGACTGTATCGTTCACTTCATTTCAGCAAAGTGCAGAGCTGTCTGTGTAGGATTGTGGAGGCGTTCATCACAGAAAGGTATGCATTTCAAAAGCTATTACTTTTTTTTTTGTTTTGCTAGTATAGAGCCTAGTGGTATATTGAGAGGTTTACTCGCTAAACACGGAATTGTGAAATTGTAGAAAAAGGGCAAAATTTAGGAATAAAAGGGCTGACTTGGAAAATAAAATCCAACTCAACTATAGAGAATTGTGCAATTCTTTTTTTTGTCAGCTCTAATTCACTGTCTAGTGAGTAAACCCAGTGTGGTATGTAGATTGTAAGCTCCTGTGACAATACCTACTAACATATGAAACTTTGTCTATTGTGTGAGATTCATTCAATGGTGATAATTAATGGTTCTTTGTTTCCTCGGTTAGTTTTTGGTGGCATTTCCCTCTGTTTAGATAACAGTTCCATAAAGTAAGAGAAGTATCGCAGTTTAGAATACTATTCCTTGTGATCTAATGCTGACTTCTTTGAAGGTGAAGGAAAGACAAAAGGAGAGAAATAATTTTCTTGTAAACTGGAAATGGATTGCTGAGCAGATTTCAAAATGCGTGCCAGATCCTCGAAACACATTTTTGCAGGGGCAGTAACCCAAAATGTGTGAGTGCCCCGGTAAAATTAGCACTATTGGCACTGATGCACAAAACTACACTAAACACCAACCCCTACATAATGCTACACTGTCACTTACCATTAACTGATACACTACACTGTATGGAGATCATCCATGCAATATCTCTCATTCGTTATAGGAACTAACAGCACTAATAGCAATCCATGATTACAAACAAATTTAAATAAAAAAAATATACACACACACACACAAACACACAAATAAATGCTGAGGAAAGACAGAAAATGTTGTGTCAGATGGGGGATGGGCAGACACCATGGGATTTTTTTTATACAAAAGATAAAATATAAAATGATATTGCCTCCTCTCCTCAAAGTGCCACCCTAGGGTAAATACATAACTGATTCTTGATCTTAATCTGAGTTAAGCCTATACAGTGAGGGAAAAAAGTATTTGAGCCCCTGCTGTTTTTGAACGTTTGCCCACTGACAACAAAATAAGCAGTCTATAATTGTAATGGTAGTTGTATTTTAACCGTGAGAGACACAATAACATAAAAAAAATAATCCAGAAAAATGCATTTAAAAAAAAAGTTATAAATTGATTGGCTGTCAATGAGTGAAATAAGTATTTGACCCCTTCGACTTAGTACTTGGTGGCAAAACCCTTATTATTATTATTATTGCCATTTATATAGCGCCAACAGATTCCGTAGCGCTTTACAATATTGTTGGCAATCACAGAGGTCAGACGTTTCTTGTAGTTGGCCACCAGGTTTGCACACACTGGTGGAACTACCATGGCCGGGTGCCTGCCGCCATGTGTTGAAGCCCCGGCCGCATGTTAAGGGGCCCATCCTGTTAGGGCCACCTGATGGCAATGAATATCCAGGGGGCCCCGGTCAGAGCTGCGGTGCTTTAACAGCGCAAACTGACCCCCTGTGATGACGTCAGACGCTGGGAGGAAGTGACTGCCCCTATTAGAGAGCCACGCTGGAGGAAGGAGAGGGACTCCCATCAGCCTGAGCCACCACTGAACCCCATGGTAAGTCACCCTCCTGCACCTAAAAGGTTGGAAACAGGAGGGTGACTTAAACATTTTGCATGTGGGTGTGTGTCTGTATGTCTCTGTATGTGTGTCTGTATGTATGTGTCTCTATATGTGTGTGTGTGAGTTTGTATATGTGGGTCTGTATGTATGTTTCTCTGTATATGTGTGCACGTGTGTCTGTATGTATGTATGTGTGTGTGTATATGTGTGTGTCTATGTATGTGTGTCTGTATGTATGTGTGTGTCTGTGTATGTGTGTGGAGACTGGCTAGGCCACTTCATGACCTTAATGTGCTTTTTCTTGAGCCACTCCTTTGTTGCTTAGGCTGTGTGTTTTGGGTCATTGTTATGCTGGAATACCCATCCACGACCCATATTCAATATTCTGGCTGACGAAAGGAGGTTCTCACCCGAGATTTGACTGTACATGGCCCTGTCCATCGTTTGATGCAGTGCAGTGGTCATGTCCCCTTAGCAGAAAAACACCCCCAAAACATAATGTTTCCACCTCCATGTTTGACGGTGAGGATGGGGTTCTTGGGGTCATAGACAGCATTCCTCCTCCTCCTAACGCGGCAGGTTGAGTTAATGCCAAAGAGCTCGATTTTGGTCTCATCTGACCACAACACTTTCACCCAGTTTTTCTCTGAAAAATTCAGATGTTCATTGGCAAAGTTCAGACGGGCCTGTGCATGTGCTTTCTTGAACAGGGGGACTTTGCGGGCGCGGCAGAATTTCAGTCCTTCACGGCGTAGAGTGTTACCAATTGTTTTTTTGGTGACTATGGTCCCAGCTGCCTTGAGATCATTAGCAAGATCCTCCCGTGTATTTCTGGGCTGATTCTTTACCATTCTCATGATTATTGAAGCTCCACAAGCTGAGATCTTGCATGGAGCACCAGACCGAGGGAGACTGACAGTTATTTTGTGTTATCTTGTATCCCATTCCAGCCTTGTGTAGGTCTACAATCTTGTCCCTGACATCCTTGGACAGCTCTTTCGTCCTGACCATGGTGGAGAGTTTGAAATCTGATTGATTGCTTCTGTGGACAGGTTTCTTTTATACAGCTAACAAGCTGAGGTTAGGAGCACTCCCTTTAAGAGAGTGCTCCTAATCTCAGCTTGTTACCTGTATAAAAGACACCTGGGAGCCAGAAATGTTACTGATTGATAGGGGATCAAATACTTTTTTCACTCATTAACATGCAAATCAATTTATAAAATTTTTGACATGCGTTTTTCTGGATTTTTATTTTGTTATTCTGTCTTTCACTGTTGAAATACACCTACCATTAACATTTTAGACTGATCATTTCTCTGTCAGTTGGCAAACGTTCAAAATCAGCAGGGCATTAAATACTTTTTTCACTCACTGTATACCCCTACCAGAAATTTACAAATGAAATCTACTTTATATGCCTGCCACGGTTTACTAACATCTTCTTATTTTTAATAATATTATTAATATTCGTTAAAGATAACCAGCGCACATTTGAATCATCCCTGAACATGTTTTGCTGTGTTCATTTATTTATATTTATGCTGATGAGTCTAAAAATAGATGTTTTCCTATCCTAACTCAGAAATCCCCGTAGTGAGCATATTCGGTGTCTTTTATTAGAATTTTATCTTAGTGAAACATTTGTCTTTGTGCAATAGATCTGGGCTGGAGTTCCATTTTGAATTACATTTTCTTGAAAAGCCTCTACCTATATTGAAAATTTGAATTTCAAACATGGGCGATGGGTGCGAAAAGTGCTACTTTTCTGGGAACTCATATGTTTTCAGTAACTACTGCAAAAAGAGCATACATATTTTACAGATATTTACATTTGTGGTGTTGTTTGTTGGGTGTAAAATGGAAAGCTAAAACAATAGTCTTTGACTTCCAAGGAAAGAAAAAAAGAGTGTATATTGCTTATGGATTTATGTCAACTATGGAATGCACAGAATTCTGGGACTGCCAGCCAAGGACAACTGGAGGGCAAAGGTTTGACACCTTTGTACGTTGGTGTGTCTTGTATATAGATAAAAACATTGGCAGATTTTTGGGTGGGAGATGTCAGGAAGAAAACCATTTTGCAAGCTGTTAATGTCAACGTGTCTCAATATTAAAGAGAAAGTCTATGCCAAATTGCATATTTTTAATGCACTTCAACAAGGCAGTTAAAAAAAATGCTTTTATAGGTTTTTCAGAATTATTTTACCACATCCCTAAAATCCTGCCTGTTTTGGAAGTTCTACAGCTAAGCTGATCTACCGTCTATTTACAAAGCACTACCTTTAAGAGTAGTGCAAAAATTCATTTGAGACGGTCAGGGCCGTCTTTAATATGGATTGGACCCTGGGCAAACATTTGCTTGGGCCCCCTAAACCCTGTTGTCCCCTCCCTGGCATGCAATCATGCCCCCCACCCCAACGCAGAGGCGGACGTAAAGTAGAGAGGGCTCTGGTGCATGAATTATTTTGGGCAAGAGGGGGCAAAAGGTAGATCCCCATCTGTCATGCAACTCCAACAATGCTTTGACAGCGTTGTCAGGGGTTGTATTTAGTATTTGTGTGTTTGAGTGTAAGCATGTTTTTGTATGGAGTATGTTTATGTGAATGTAGGGGTGTGTTTGTATGTGGAGATGGCATTTAAATGCAAGTATGCATTTATGTGTAGTGTTGGTTTATGAATACACTGGTGTGTTTATATATAATTTTGTTGTTTAAAAAAAGAGGTGTGTTTATATGTAGTGTTGAAGTTTGAATGCAGGTGTGTATTTGCGTGTAGTGTTGAATGCTGAGATGTATGCACAAGTACACATGCACTGTCACAAACACACACACTGTGATACACATACACACACAAAAACACTTGCAGATAAACAGATATACATAATCATACAGACGGAGCTATACAGACACATTTACACACACTGACACACACACATACAGACACACAACCTGGCACACATGCAGACACACAGATGCACACACTGACACACACGCAGATACACTGACAACATACAGATACACAGACACACACAATGACAACATACAGACACACAGTACATAACCTGACAAGTGCAGATACAAACACTGACACACATGCAGATACACACATTGGCTACATACAGATACATGCACAGGTATACACACTGGCACACACACAGATACATACATACATACTGACAACATACAGATACACACTGACACACACACACACACAGACACTGTGACAGACATACCTACACTGTGACAGACATACTGACACTGTGACAGACATACATACTGACACATACACAGACATACTGACTGGCACACCCACATACATACAGACACACAAACTGACACAAACAGACATACTGACATACACACAGACACACATACATACTGACACACACACAGACATACATACATACTGACACACACACAGACATACTGACACACACAGACATACATACTGACACACACAGACATACTGACACACACAAAGACATACATACTGACACACACACAGACATACAAACTGACACACAGACATACATACTGACACACACACAGACATACATACTGACACACAGACAGACATACTGACACACAGACAGACATACTGACACACACACATACATACTGACACACAGACATACATACTGACACACACACACACAGACATACTGACACACACACAGACATACTGACACACACACACACAAACATACTGACACACAGACAGACATACTGACACACACACACACACAGACATACATACTGACACACAGACAAACATACTGACACACACACACAGACAGACATACTGACACACACAGACAGACATACTGACACACACACACAGACAGACATACTGACACACACAAAGACATGCATACTGACACACACAGACATACAAATTGACACACAGACATACATACTGACACACACACACACAGACATACTGACACACACAGACAGACATACTGACACACACAGACAGACATACTGACACACACAGACAGACATACTGACACACAGACATACTGACACACACACACACACACAGACATACTGACACACACAGACAGACATACTGATACACACAGACAGACATACTGACACACACAGACAGACATACTGACACACACACACAGACATACTGACACACACACACAGACACTCTTCAGTTTCCTACCTTTGAAAGAGGCTTCCTTCCCTGGGGTCCAGTGTGCTGGCTGGGGTAGTTGGGAGTCTGGCTCTGCTTGCTCCCCCTCCTCACTGGATCCTGGCTCAGCAGCCTCCCGCGCGGCCCGATGTCTGTGTGGTGGGAGGAAGTGATTCGCGGACGTCACTTCCTCCCATGCAGCCGTTAAGCAAGGGCCCGGTCGCGCTGCTAAAGGGCCACAGCGCCGACCGGACCCCTGCTGGAACATGCTCACTGGGTGGCCCTAAGGGTATGGGTCACCCGGTGGGCCCCCTTAGTGTGCGGGCCCCAGTGCAGCCGCAATACTAGCACCGCGGGCCCATTAGGTAGTGAAATATTAAAAAAAAAAAAAATTTATTGCAGACAGCGGGGCCCACCTCCTTAAAGACGGCCCTGGAGACGGTTAGTCTGAAAATTTGTTTAATTCACTTCCTTGTTCGCAGTAAGCATTGATCAGTCATATGCTGGGTAATGTCACAGCCAAATTCTTCTCAATGTGAAGCACTGTGGACAGCGCAAGTACACATGGACGCTATAAGAACATACATGAAAATAGATATCAGCAAAAAAAAAATCATTATTAAGTAATTCAATACTGGATCTGATACAAAATATATAAATAAACTTAAATAAAACACATTGTCCTGGAATACCTTTCAAAATATACTTCTCTGATTTCAAATAATTATTGTTTCTTCCTATGAGGTTTTGATTTTTTCTTTCTTTATCTAACTTTATCTAATCTCACACAGAAGGTTGTTTTGCACCAGCAGGCAATTAACAGGAGATGAGAACTTCTAAATAACACACACAGATAAGTTTGAAAATAAACACTTTTTTCAATAAGTGTGTTAGGAGGCTGTGTGAGTGACAGCCAGGGGAGGTGTGGCTAGGGCTGCACAAATAAAGTGATTTTATTTCAAAATGGCAGAGAATTGAGTAATGGTCTCTCAAAGGCATGATCTGTTCACCAAAACTGCTTCATTAGGTTAAAGTTGTGATGGTGCTTAGACTGTCTCTTTTGTCAAAGGTCTCGCTTTTATTTGACTAAGGGAGTTTTGAAAGTCTTTTTCAAATAAAAAAACATTGCATATTGAAGACTTTATGAAGTTCTTCTGTATTTACAAAGCAACCTGTCATAGGTGTACACAGCACATGGTTTCACTGCAGGCGTTAAATGTAAATTGTGATCATCATGAAGTGGCATGGTACATTGTCCAGATTGCATTTGACCCACTGTGCCGGTGAGCATCTGTTGTATGCGTTGGAACATTTCATGTTTATTTTCGAATACATAATTCAGGCAGAGAGCATCTGCAGCAATAGACCAGCACATGCTAGGTGATATGAGCACAGGTCCTCTTTTGGAATCCACTCTGTTCTTACACTTTGTTAAATTCACAAGTATGATACAGTCTGACATTTTCATTGACTGAACATGAATCCTAAACGGAACCCTGCCAAGATCAACCAGTAGCAGTAAAGAATCTTAAAAGGGAATTGGCAGTATGTTTTACCTTGAAATGGATGGTAATATATAGTATTACAGTAAATTGAAATGGAAGGTTTATTTATTTTTTGTTATTTTCATATGCATGAAATCTGTACTTTTATCAATACATGTTTATGCCTAAGATCAGGGCCGGACTGGCCCACCGGGATACCGGGAAATTTCCCGGTGGGCCGTCGGCACCTGGGGCCGGCAGGCAGCTGGCTGACCTGCGGCCGCTGGCTGGAGGAGCTCTTTTGGCGGCCGCAGGGGGAGCAGGCTGTTCTGTCTCTGCTCCCCCGCCCCAGCGCGCCGCTTAATGAGACCGCGGCCGGAATATGACGTCATATTCCGGCCGCGGTCTCATTAAGCTGCGCGCGAGGGCGGGGGAGCAGAGACAGAACAGCCTGCTCCCCCTGCGGCCGCCAAAAGAGCTCCCCCAGCCAGCGGCCGCCAGAACGGCTCCCTCTGCGGCCGCCAAAAGAGCTCCCCCAGCCAGCGGCCGCCAGAACAGCTCCCCCAGCCAGCGGCCGCCAGAACGGCTCCCTCTGCGGCCGCCAAAAGAGATCCCCCAGCCAGCGGCCGCCAGAACAGCTCCCCCAGCCAGCGGCCGCCAGAACGGCTCCCTCTGCGGCCGCCAAAAGAGCTCCCCCAGCCAGCGGCCGCCAGAACGGCTCCCTCTGCGGCCGCCAGAAGAGCCAGCTGAGCTCCCCCATGCAGCCACCATCAAACTGAGCTCCCCATGCAGCCGCCAGCACAAAGGTAAAAATTATGTGTGTCAGTGTGAGTGTATGTGTGTGTGTCATGGTGTGTGTGTGTGTCTGCCTGTGTCATTGTGTGTGTGTGTCTCTGTCTGTCATGGTGTGTGTGTCTGTCTGTGTCATGGTATGTGTGTGTCTGTCTGTGTCATTGTGTGTGTCTGTCTGTGTCATTGTGTGTGTCTGTCTCTGTCTGTCATGGTGTGTCTGTCGTGTGTGTGTGTCTCTCTGTGTCATGGGGTGTGTGTGTGTGTCTCTGTGTCATGGTGTGTGTGTCTGTCTGTGTCATGCAATGTGTGTCTGTGTCATTGTGTGTGTGTCTGTCATGTAATGTGTGTGTGTGTGTGTGTGTGTGTGTTTTAAGGTGTGTGTCTGTCATGGTATGTGTGTGTCTCTGTCATGTTGTGTGTGTCTGTGTCATAGTGTGTCTGTCTGTCATGGTGTGTGTGTGTGTTTCTGTCTGTCACGGTGTGTGTGTGTTTGTCATGGAATGTGTGTGTGTCTGTCTGTGTCATGTAATGTGTGTGTGTCTGTCTGTGCCGTGTATGTGTGTGTGTGTCTGTGTCACGGTCTCTCTGTGTCGTGGTGTGTGTGTGTGTGTCTGCATGTGTCATGTAATGTGTGTCTGTCATAGTGTGTGTGTGTTTGTGTCATGGTCTGTCTGTGTTATGGTGTGTGTGTGTGTCTTTTTTAAGGTGTGTGTCTGTCATGGTATGTGTGTATCTCTGTCATGGTGTGTGTGTCTGTGTCACGGTGTGTGTGTGTCTGTGTCACGGTCTGTCTGTGTCATGGTGTGTGTGTATATGTGTGTTTTTACTCACCTTTTTTTCCCTCCACGTCGTGCTGGTCTCCCCTCAACTGGCCCTGCCCTGGAAAAAAATCTATGCCAGCCCCATAAGTCATTGCGCCATATATTGTTGCATGTAATATGTAAGGCTATGTCTTGCCACCTTAGATGATTGTATATATATATATATATATATATATATATATAGCTTATTCCAATATAAAATATTGGTCCTTCTTGTGTCAGTGCGGATTGGCTGAGATCATCAAGCTTGATGATCTCAGCCAATCCGCACTGACACAGGAAGGACCAATATTTTATATTGGAATAAGCAAAATATATATATATATATATATATATATAATCAATCATCTAAGGTGGCAAGACCTAGCCTTACATATTACATGCAACAATATATGGCGCAATGACTTATGGGGCTGGCATAGCTTTTTTTTCCAGGGCTGCTTTGGAATCCCCAGTCCGGCCCTGCCTAAGATCACCTGGAGCTTTATTCAATAGACAGAATTGTATTTAACTGACAAAACTGAATTGAGAATCAACTTGCAAATTTGGGTTCAAATAGTCATAATTGAATAAAATCTCACATTCTCTCTCATTTTCAATAAACCAAAGTGAATTGATGCAATTGTTATTTGTTTGATGTTGTCCAGGATCTAAAAAAAAATATTCTTAACTCATTGCTGACCACAATAATAAAAACGCAGTCCATCTGGATTGAGACCTCCCAATCTAAGGAGCGTAGCGTTTTGGTTTTTTTTTTAAACTGGAAGCCCATTCTTCATTGTCAAGACTCTCACAAAAGGCTCCTAAATTGCAATTTACCAGCTGGTATTCTTTGTGGGTCCTTCATGGAAGACCTCCACTTCCACATATTTGACTTGTTTTGACCCTGGGATTGACCTTGATTTTTCTAAAATTACTTGTTTATTGTTATACTTTATTTTGTTATTATTTTGTTTTCGGTTGTCTGAGCTTTTAAACTGGCTGGATTGATTGGTTGATTGGTATTGTAACTCAGATACCCATCGTGTCCATTTCTTTTGTTTAAAACAATACAGTGTTTTGAGAAAGAGGTGTGTTTACAGTGTGAGACTCTGAGGTCAGCTCATAAGTGATGTCTCTTGGTTTGTCCCGTGATACTAGAATTTTAAGAAAAGGTTCAGTCATTTATTGGTCGTATTTGTTTCCACAATGGGAGACCATCAGTTTTTATAGACTTTTTCGGCAGTAAGCATAAAATCAATTGGAATGTATCACTGCAGCCCCATCTACGTTTAACCTGGAATATACCAGATCAATCCCAATATTTCATCTAGAATAGACTGAAGCCCCCTTACACACTGCTAATTATGTATACCAAAGTAACGTTTACTGAATTAATCCACTTCTACTTCTATTATCCATTGGTCTTGCAAACTTCATTTCAATTAAAGGGACCCTATAGTCACCAGAACAACTACAGCTTATTGGATTTGTTCTGGTGAGTAGAATCATTACCTTCAGGCTTTTTGCTGTAAACACTGTCTGTTCAGAGAAAATGCAGGGTTTATATTACAGCCTAGTGATAACTTCACTGACCACTCCTCAGATGGCTGTTAGAGATCCTTCCTGGGTCATGGCTGCCTAAAATGCATCCAAACATTCAGTATCTCCACCCTCTGAGTGCAGACGCTGAACTTTCCTCATAGAGATTCATTGATTCAATCTCTATGAGGAGATGCTGATTGGCCAGGGCTGTGTCTGAATCATGCTGGCTCTGCCCCTGATCTGCCTCTTTGTCAGTCTCAGCCAATCCTATGGGGAAGCATTGTGATTGGATCAGGCTACCACTTCTGATGATGTCAGCTGTTTCTTTTTCTGAGTCTAACAGCATGCAGAGTTACAGCTTCAGGCTTGAATACAGTCAAATTTTTACTACATTTATGGAGGCATGAGGTGCCCAGGGGGGGCTAAATGGTGGTTTTAACACTATAGGGTCAGGAATAGATGTTTGTGTTCCTGACCCTATAGTGATCCTTTAATGTTATAGCCTGAAAGTAGTATTACTAGAATTCCACAAGGTTGTAACCTGAAACCAAATTCTGGCAGAGTAGGTTGGCTTGGTGTCCCCACTGGATTAACATTAAGTTCTATTGTCTTGTATTTATTAATTATTTGATCATAGTCAGAAGCTAAAGTAGTTGTCTGTTGTTGTTGGTCTTTGTTACTTTTTGTTCATTGATTTATGACTTAATTTATTCACCTATAATTTTATTTGTTTTATCATTGTCACCAACATTATTCTGTTTATGACTGTGTTTTATAAGGGGTATCTTGCACGAAAAGAATTTAAAAAGTAATGGTATAGTTGGTAAGGGAACACAATAAAGAGCTAATACACTATACAATCAGTTAGGAAAAGAATGCAGTTTTGGAAAAAAAAGCCATTCAAGATTCATGGGCCTCAGCTTCAAATACAGCTGCAACTGATATTGGACTATTCAATGTAATTATAAAAATAAAGTTAAATAGGGGGGCGGGGCCTGACCGCCATGCTAACCGGTCGCAGGCCACAGAGGCTCCTGATAAACCTGGTCCAATATGGTTAAAACTATACGCAAAAACGCAAACTGAGTGACCTGAAGTTGTATCAAGCACCCGGGCAGAAGCTGGAGCCACCGCGGACCCTGAGATCGGGAGTGCCAGAGCCCCCTGCGGGCGATATGGGACTTCAGGGTCTGCGGCCTAGGAGGGTGGAGAGCGGGACGGACGGCCGCTGTCCTGCTTGTGAACCTGACCGCCACGCAACAGCCTAGGGACGCACCTCACAGGCCTTGCTTCCCCCCCCCCCCCATGGACCGGGGGGGTCATCCCAGTCCCCACCGGAGGGAATCCTCACCCTTTAAAGCCCAGCATCGGACCTACCTGAAGGCGCGCACCACGAGCCAGGCCTCTAAAATGGCGGCGCCGCGATCAGCACCATACCATGCAACCTCGCATGCCTTCAGGCGAAAACAACACCACCCTCACTGTATAAGCCCGCATGGGATCATGCCTTCAAACTACACGGAGAACGAGCTGGGGCAGGAGATGGAGGACAGCGTCGGCGACCGGAGCCCACAGCAGCACCACTCACCTGGTACCCCTGAGGCTGGGCCTGGGAAACAATGTCGACTGGAACGACTCACTAGCGGCACCAACGGCAATCTAAGCTGCCACCAAAGCAACAGAGCCCATCGGCTGCCCTCCCTACTCGCATATGCCACTAACCAACGAGCGGCTCGCCCACACCATGAGACTCTCACGTACTGACCTCCATACCTCATCGCCCAACGAAGATGGCTGAGCCCAGCCTCGGACGTGCTGATCACCCAGTGCCCCCCCATGTTGCACCGCAGGACTCGGGGGACAGGGACATACATATGGACAGGTCTACCGCCGGTGGTTTTACTTTTACTTATAATTTTAATTTACTTTTTATTCTTTCACTTTGACAATTGCATTATTTTAACATATAAAAATGTGTCGACGCATGAGCTTTTGTAATAGACAGATCCCTACAGCTTAGTACAGCTAAATTGTCTGAAACCTGGATAAACCGGCATAGAATGTCACTCAACCGTTTAAACTATGTACATCATTGTCATGCCATTGTCATGCCTAACGAATGTTCCTATCTTGTTTAAAAAAAAAAAAAAAAGTGCAGTACCCCTTGAACACGTACTAAATGTTTGTTATGCTAAGTAATTCTGAACATGTCATTGTTTACGCCTATACTTAACACTGCACTCAAAAATAAAGAATTTAAAAAAAATAAATAAAAAAAAATAAAGTTAAATAAACATACCACTAATCCACCCTGTAGAATGCAGTTTGTCAGTGGCTCTTTGTTGCCCATTAAATATTAAAAGTATCAACTGTACTACACTGCTCCAGTGTGTTCCATTCACCCAGACTGGATTCCCATTAACACCACACTGATTCTAGATTGTGGAAGTGGTATTACCTTACCCCCATCTTTTGATGACAGGGTATGCTTTGATAACGGTGAACTCTTCTGGGAAAAGAGTTCAGACATATGGACTAGAAATTGGAGACAAATTTAAAAGACGTGGCCTAGAAATCACGGGTCACAGTTTAGAGATCTGGCCTTCAATATCTCGGCACAGCTACTTTGTATATGTCATTTGGCCATTGAGAATTATTGATAAATAATTTATGATGCCAAGCAGTATCGATTTTATGATGCATGATCTAGTGCATATGATACTTTATAGTGCAAAAAAGTATTGAAGCGTTATGGCTCAGGGAACTATTGACAGGATTGATGGTGCAGAACACTATTGAAATTATTACAATAATAATGTTGGCTATAGAACATTTTCACAGCTTACACTAACTCTATCTCTAAACCCTACCTTGATCAAATCACCAATCCCAAATTCTTACCCTACACATTAACCCTAACTTTAATCACTTATTTCAGTCATTTGATTTCACCCTTTTACATCATAATATTTGAGACAAAACATCTACGCAGTGGTCACCAACCCAGAATGCTAAAAAATTGTTCCCTGCATCGGGTTACATATGCACTCACGATAACAATGGTACAACGACGAGATACGTCTTTAAGATACAATGTCATTTTTTATGGCATGTGCACTTAGGACATCAATATACATTTAATGAATCATTCTTTAAAAATGTAGCATGAAGCACAATTTGGAAACTCTACGTTTCCTTCCAGCTTCCTTTTAATAGAGTTGTCTAGTTGTATAGGTTTTTCTATACAGAGTTATAATGAATGTTCCTTTCCACTGAATAGGTTGATGTAAAAGGTCAATGACAAATCCCATGCTCAATAACGTCTATATGGTTGAGTGGTCAAGAAAAACAGAAACCTACAATGATTTAAAACATTCCTTGAATTGCTCATTTATACAGAACTCTTTGAGATTCATCCTATTTTATGAGCCAGTAGTCAGAATATTAACATATATTTCATAGAGACTTACAAATATCATCCCACACTAAAGACATTGAAGACACTAATGGCAAACCAGTATGGAATGAAATATCTTCCATCAACTGGACCATTAAAACTCTGTTAGGTTTAGCAACACAGTAGTCTGGTAAATGGTTTGTATATATGCTGAAAATACTCATTAGTTGGACATCACACATCACTATTATAAAGGGGGCTGGAGATAACTCCGATTACATTGATGGAGATAACGTAGACTGCACACAAGAAGATAAGTTATGAGGAAATGGATTGTAGTAAAGGGAAGAAAGTGAGGAATATAAGAGGAAAATAGTGTAAAAGTGAAGAGGGAAAGAATAGTCAAAGGGACAGAAGGGAGAAAACAAAAGACTGTAGCAGCCATTGAAATGAGGGCTAGTAAACAGTAGGTAGGATGTTGTCTAGTTCAGGAGAAAGTCGATGAGAACATCAGTGAACATAGCGGTGAACCACGAGACATAAGTGAGTGGAAATATACAAGGAAAACTGACCTGGTTAGTGAAAGGCACAAGGATCAAACATCTGCAAAGAGAGTATTAACCTTTAGGACAGGTTGGAGGGCAGTGAAATGTGTAGGGGAGAGGCAAAGAATGAAAAACAGGATGGCAAAGAGAGAGAAGATAAAAGGTGGAGAGCAAGAGATATTTGTGGACAGATACAGTTGTAATCAAAATTATTCAACCTCCATCGAAAATTAGGTTTATTGTCAAAATTTACAGACTTTCAGCTGTTTGCAATGAACAAATTAAACAAAAGCAATTAAAATAGCTTAACATAAGGAATTATTTAAGTGGTTTCCCCACATTCAACTGATGCAACTTAGAACAGTGCAAGAACAACATAAATGGGCAACATCAAAATGGCGCCATACTTAATTCATTTTGACCATATACAGGAGTTAGGCTTCAGCATTCCGTGTCCATTTTGAGACTGAAATGGTGTGCATTGTCATGATCCTGGTACTGGATTAGGGAAGACAATTTGCATCATTTTTACAAATTAATTTTGCACTATATCTTTGTTGTATTGAACACCAGATGGTATCAAAAGTGACGCTGGTATGGGACACAACACCTGCTGCTAACCAATACTTTATCAAGGTAATGTTCATATATTCGTCTTCCTGTTTGCATTATCTCCATGTCACCTAAAAGAATGCAGTGTAACACAAGTAAATAATATATTATACATGCATTACATATGTACTACACACAATTAGCTGACATATATCAAACACATTCATGCATTCCACACAAGCATTATGCACAAATATATATACACTCAGTCATACAAATTATATACATTGAGGAATTATTTGTAAGTGAAAGCATATAAAAGTGCAATAGATTACTTTACAAAACATTTATTGTAAAACCACTAAACATATACAGGGTTATTTACTAAAATGAAAATTAAAAGAATTGAAATAGTGAGTCCGCTACGCCTTTAGTTCGGCTCTTCTGGCCTTAAATGTGCTTTGAATTCACTTTCAATTCTCACTTCAGTGAATAACCCTGATCATTTATAAACAATATACAGTTCATTCAGTAGGCAAGATAATTAAACACTGATCATACTGGATACATTCCATGCCTCTTGCTGTTTTCTGAAAACCTATCTGATTTTGCACTACAATATATATATATATACCGTATTTATCGGCGTATAACACGCACTTTTTCTCCCTGAAAATAGGGGGGAAATGATGGGTGCGTGTTATACGCTGATATACCATAATTACTTACCTGTCTTGAAGCGTGGACCGGTGTTCAGTGCGCACCGCGGTACTGGAACTTCAATTTCAGGTTCCGGTTTCCGGCGGGACTGAAAGGAAGTGTGCACACTTCCTTTCAGTCCCGCCGGAAACCGGAACCTGAAATTGAAGTTCCAGTACCGCGGTGCGCGCTGTGAAGCCCGCCCATGCTTCAAGACAGGTAGGTAATTATGGGACAAGGGAAAGTGCACTATGGGACAAGGGGAGGGGGGACACTATGGGAGGGGGGAGAACACTATGGGATGAGGGGGGGAACACTATGGGAGGGGGTGGAGAATACTATGGAAAGGGGGGGACACTATGGGATGGGGGGACACTATGGAATGAGGGGAGGGACACTATGGGATGAGGGGGGGGACACTATGGGAGGGGGTGGAGAATACTATGGGATGGGCGTTGAATACTATAGGAGGGGGGGAGAATACTATGGAAAGGGGGGAGGGGAATACTATGGAAAGGGGGGACACTATGGGATGAGGGGGGGACACTATGGGAGGGGGTGGAGAATACTATGGGAGGGGGTGGAGAATACTATGGGAGGGGGGGAGAATACTATGGAAAGGGGGGATATACTATGGAAAGGGGGGGAGAATACTATGGAAAGGGGGGAACACACTATGGGATGAGGGGGGGAACACTATGGGATGAGGGGGGGAACACTATGGGAGGGGGTGGAGAATACTATGGGAGGGGGTGGAGAATACTATGGGAGGGGGGAGAATACTATGGAAAGGGGGGGAACACTATGGGATGAGGGGGGGAATACTATGGGAGGGGGGAAATTTCCTGGAATTTCCTTCTTAAAATGAGGTGCGTGTTATACGCCGGTGCGTGTTATACGCCGATAAATATAGTATGTAAACACACAGTAAAATAAGAGTTTTTAAACAAAATAATGTTGAATAAGTTAAAGAAGCACTATTAGGTAAGGAACACTAACGTGTATTCCTGACCCTATAGTGTTAAAAACACCATCAACCCCCTCCGGACCTACCTTAAATAGAGTAAAACCTCATGGCGCTGTCCCGACCCCATATCTGCCTGCTTCGCTGGCATCATCGGAATTGATGATCTCAGCCAATGATTAGCTCAGATTGTAAATTCTGATCTCAGCCAAGGAGGCGGGGCAGGACCTGGAGCCAAACACCACCCTGGCCAATACCCATCTCCTCATAGAGATGCATTGAATTAATGCATTTCTATGGGGAAAGTTCAGTGTCTGCATGCAGAGCGTGAAGATGCTGAACGTCAGTGCAGCACTGACCCAGGAAGCACTCTAATGGCCGTCTTCATGACTGTCACTGGAGTTGTAAGGCAGTAATTTAAACACTGCCTTTTCTCTGAAAAGGCAGTGTTCACATTAAAATGCCAGCAGAAACTGACTATACTCACCAGAACAACTACATTAAGCTGTAGTTATTCTGGTGACTATCATGTCCCTTTAAATCCAGATGCTCTGATATATCTGTAAAATGCAGCTACACCTTCCTTTTGGTGCTGGAATAATATAACAAAATATTTTATCAGTTTCTTTTCAGCCTTTTTCTGGTACCAAAGATGTCACAATAGCAGTAAGTGGACCAAGTGAATGTGTTTATCCCCAAGCATTTCATAGGTAAAATGTGATACTCCTGGGTGAAGCAAATTCAGTGACCGCCTGTTTTATTATGATCTGGGTCATTGCTCTGCTCTGAAACAACCTACTGAGAATATAATCTTTATGGTCAATAAAATCCACAAGTCCCTTGTGAAATGATGCTGGAAACTGTTATAGTTTCATTAAATGCAGAATACAGAAACGGTTGTAGTCTTTTATTGACTAAATGATAGTATAATGCATTTTCCTTAATATATATTCTTTCAAGAAACAGAAAGCTAGGTGTTACATGAATGTACTGTACTAGTATGTATAAATCAATATAGTTTGTTTTTACAAATTGATTTGTTATTGATTTTTAAAGGAGCAATAATTATTAAAGGGCAGTACTTACAGGTACATTATGGGGAACGGAGTCTTTGTTCAGAGAGCTGTAGGTTAATTACACTTTCTATTTTGGGTTAATGTATTATAGAACAAACTGCTTCAGGGTTAATGACGAAACTTCAGATTGTAGCAAATTGAAATCTGAACGGCAGAATTGAGGCTAAAAAGCATCCTGGTCCACTATATTTTAGTCCTGGTTTTGCTCTTCTGATTTTTATTCAACACATTTCATAGATTAGTGAAAAATCCAGTCTGTGGTTTATTTATTTGAAAAAATATTCAATTCAAGTAATTTCCTGGTGGACCATTATGGTAACCTTTAGAATGGCAAAGCATCATGGAATTCTAGTCAGTTCTACAACAAAGAAGGATCCATGTTTTGGGCACTCCAATGGTTCAAGAATAATTCTGTTTTGTAATTTTGCGTCATTCATTTGCCATTTACGTGGACTTTCTACGTTTTATTGTGTTTTATTTATTTTTATCCAGCGACCTATAGTGTGTCCAATAAAGTTTTTTGCATTACTTCCTGCATCCTGGAGTATTTGAAGCAACAGAAACTAAGGACCACAGAGGGGATCTAGCTTGGAGTTTGATAATTCATACGTTTATCTGACATGCTTCTAGTCTGAGCCAGCTTTTTAAAGTGGCTCATGGCCATGTGAGTGTAACCATTTGCAGTTCTTATTATATTTAGCTGCTACGTTACTAGCCTATATTTCCATTCTTGTTTGTTTTTAGATTTACAAGAGAGGTTGTAACCATTCCATGTGCAATAAGGGTAACGTGTTTTAGAATGCTCTCACCACACACACACACACACACATATATATATATATATATATATACATATATATATATATATAAATGTTGTTGATCCAAGGAGCAATCTGTTTTTTTCCCTTTTTGTAGCAAAATTGGAAATGGCTGCAATTGGTTTTTTTTTGGGTTTTTTTTTTGCCTTTTTTGATCAACATTATGAAAAATGGGGTTCAATGTTGAACTTGATGAACTCTAGTCTTTTTTTCAAAATAGACTACTATGTAACTATGTAACGACATGAGCTTCTAGTTAGTAGATTTAGCTATTTTAGTCACATCTATTACAGACAGGTGTATATAATCAGGTATTCAACTTTGTGATCTCCATAGAAAAACATTGCAAGAATTAAATAAAGTAAAGCCCTTATTAGGAAAAGGGTAAAACATATATGGGTCCACATTTATTCTTTTTTTAAGGAGTGTATGGTTAAAATTGCCTTTCCTACTGTTGGATTTAAGTTTTTCAATGACTTGAAATGACAAATTAGAAGGATCACCTTGATGACAAGTTCCAATCTGACATGAAATTGGGGTAGAGATATAACTGAGTGATTGAGCAAATCAGGATTGTAGGATCCGACTTCAGAATTCCTGATAGGTCTTTCTTACTTACTATAAAACCACCTTTGTAAGTGATTAGATGGACATCTTGTGTAGTACTGCAATTTACAAAATTGCTCATGTGTATCTCTTCTAAGGGATGATAATAGATGATTTGGAAGGTTTGGTGTACCTGTAATGGCCACAACCAAAAACTCCCGTGGTGGCAGTTAACCCGGTGGGATTCCGTTTTGAGGGTTACAGATGGCTGTGGACCAGAATAGATCCCGCAGATTTTTGGTCTGTGTGCTGTGATTAATAGGAATGGTTTTAGAACTTGTTGCAATGCCCCACAATTATGCCTACCATCTAGATATTTTCCCATTACTTTTGAAATATTATTATTTTTTTCAATTTAAATTCTTTATTTTTGCAGTACAGTGTTTAAACATATAGTCACGAGTTAGCAAAAGTATAAGACACAGAAATGCAGGGGTACATGAAGACCTACATGAAGAAGACAATTAATACAATGTTTTAAAATAATAATGTTGAATTATTACTTAAACTCCCTTAATACCATTACTAATCAGACAGTGTAATTTTTTTAAATTCATATTTCTGCTATTTCTGACAATTTTATTTCTAATCCTATGGTTTTTTTTTTTTATATGCTCTGAATGTAGGGGCTAACGATCTAAACAGTTCTTTACTTTGGTATTAGTCAGTGAGGGCCTTCCCTTCGGATTACACCACCATTGTAACTACTCTTTTTGACTGTCATACTTACCTGCTTATATAGACTGTCTGTTTGTTGAGCTGGGGTTCGATTCTCACCCTTGTGTTGAGCTATATATACTTTATACCCCTTCTTTATAATTACCATAAGCACTCACTATCCCCAGTCTTTCCAGCTTGAACTATTTGTTATAGATATTTACACTTATTTACCACTCCAACAAGATTAATTGTCTGCATTTTCGTTAGTGGTTAATGTGACATTGCTACCCAGATCTCCTTCTTTCACCATAAGTGAGTGAAGATCAGCATTTATTCTGCCCAGTTTTTACAACTTTGGTACATTGTTTAATTTACCCTTGGATTAGTTACCTTTTGACTGTTTGTAACAGGATTACTTTTTTGCTTAAGATTGATCAACTTTAAATTATAAATTGACACATAGTAAATTATACATTTTATGATTTATCTCAATGATTTTGATGATTTTTTTTATCGGATAAATCAATTTCAGTATATTTTTATCCTTTTTAGACTAAAGGTTATATTTTATTTGATACTTCAATATTATTAACAATATCTCCTTCCTTTTACATTTGTTCATTAAGCAGGGGATACCCCCCATTTTACTATTAATTTTACTCATGGTTAGCGCTTGTTCTTTGTTTTGCTTTAATAAAGTTGCAAGAATAATGTCCCGTACTGCAGAGCTGTCATATGAGCCAGCATGTCAGTTCATTTCTGCTGTTATAACTGAGCCAGTCGGCTCTATATCCTGTTGTTGTGAAGTGGAAATGTTGAAGATCAACAGCTCATCCTCATGTAAGCCACATAAGTTCCCAGAACAGGACTGCTGATGTACAGATCATGTACATTTGTTCTCATGGCTGCTCAAGTTCCAAATGCTTCTGCAAACAAGCAGTATAAGAGCAGTGCCATGAGACTGTGCCATGACAATGCCAGCGGCCTGATACGTATAAAGGCAATGCATTTTCCCTTTCACCATAGTGGGAACCAGGGCCGCCTTCAGAAATTGTGGGGCTCCTGACAAAGCACAAGGTCTAGGCCCCCCTCCCCCCCAACCCTCCCACCCTCCCCCCGGGCTCTCCCACACCCTACCTAGTCCGCTGTCAATGATGCAGGACTGAATGTGGTGTGTATAGTGGAAGTGAATTAGAATGTATGTAATGGATGTAGTGTTTGTGTGTATTAAATACTGTTTGTGCAGTGAATGCAGAGTGTGTGTTTGTGTAGCGGATGCAGTGTGTATAGTGAACGCAGAGTGTGTTTGAGTAGTGGATGTAGTGTGTGTACAGTGATGCAGTGTGTGTTTGTACTAGATGAAATGTGTTTAGTGGATGCAGTGTCTGTAGTGGATATAGTGTGTGTATTAGATGCAGTGTCTGTGTATAGTGAATGCAGAGTGTTTCAATGTGTGGTGGATGTAGTGTGTGTACTGTGAATACAGGATGTTTGTGTAGTGGATGCTGTGTGTACAGTTAATGCAGAGTGTATGTTAGTGTAGTGAATGCAGAGTGTGTGTCAGTGTAGTGAATGCAGAGTGTGTGTCAGTATGTAAATGCAGAGTGTGTGCCAGTATAGTAAATGCAGAGTGTGTGCATAGCTTAGTGAATGCAGAGTGTGTGCATAGTTTAGTGAATGCAGAGTGTGTGTCAGTGTAGTGAATGCAGAGTGTGTGTCAGTATAGTAAATGCAGAGTGTGTGTCAGTATAGTAAATGGAGAGTGTGTGCATAGTTTAGTGAATGCAGATTGTGTGTCAGTGTAGTGAATGCAGAGTGTGTGTCAGTATAGTAAATGCAGAGTGTGTGTCAGTATAGTAAATGCAGAGTGCGCGCATGGTTTAGTGAATGCAAAGTGTGTTAATGTGTAGTGAATGCAGAGTGTGTGTTTGTGTAGTGAATGCAGAGAGTGTGTTAGTGTAGTGAATGCAGAGTGTGTGTTGTACTAGTGTATGCAGAGTGTGTGTTGTGTTAGTGTATGCAGTGTGTGTGTCAGTGTAGTGTATGCAGTGTGTGTGTTGTATTAGTGTATGCAGTGTGTGTGTTGTGTTAGTGTATGCAGTGTGTGTGTGTTGTATTAGTGTATTCAGTGTGTGTCAGTGTAGTGTATGCAGTGTGTGTGTTGTTTTCGTGTATGCAGTGTGTGTGTGTTGTATTAGTGTATGCAGTGTGTGTGTCAGTGTAGTGTATGCAGTGTGTGTGTTGTATTAGTGTATGCAGTGTGTGTGTGTGTTGTGTTAGTGTATGCAGTGTATGTGTGTTGTGTTAGTGTATGCAGTGTGTGTGTGTGTTGTGTTAGTGTATGCAGTGTGTTGTGTTAGTGTATGCAGTGTATGTTGTATTAGTGTCTGTAGTGTGTGTGTGTGTGTGTGTTGTGTTAGTGTAGGTAGTGTGTGTGTTGTGTTAGTGTATGTAGTGTGTGTGTTGTGTTAGTGTATGCAGTGTGTGTGTTGTATTAGTGTATGTAGTGTGTGTGTGTTGTGTTAGTGTATGTAGTGTGTGTGTGTGTGTGTGTTGTGGTAGTGTATGCAGTGTGTGTGTTGTATTAGTGTATGTATTGTGATATATGTATATATTCGCTAGAGAGGGAAAGTGGGGCCCGGGACTGCCAGAGCAGCCCTGGTGCCAATTGCTACATGTAGTGGAGAAAGAATAATGGTCTTTTTTTGTTGTTTTTCATTGTTTAAACAGGGCTCCTTGATATAATAAAAGTGCATGTTAATGCCACAGCATGCAACAATATACTAGATCAGATTTTGCCAACTGGTGGATCTCCATTGTCGAATTTGCAGACTATGTTGCTGAGTTTTTTTTTTTATTGCTGATATATAAATATTCATGGTAAAAGTGAATTTTTTGGTACAATAAATAGTTGCCGCTATTGTGTTGGAGTCCAATAATGTATTAATCCATGTGTAGTCAGAGTTAGAATTGTAGCATGGCTGCATACACTGAATGATACACTGCATATGTTGCATAATTTCAGAGGGTTGCACACTTGTTTACTTGGATACCTGTGCGTGGTGGGGTGTTAATCCCAAAGAGACTGGTCAGGGCTCAAAATATATACATACAAAAAACATTGGAAAGTAAACCCAAGTTATGCATTATACTCTAATATAACATGGAGATATTCTAGACTTACAGAAGCAGATTTATCATTTGATAGCTCATTTTTTTTTATTAGGTTTGATTCCAGTGGGGAACATTCTATACTTCAAAAACATATCCACTGCCACAATCTCATTCTTAAACTGCGTCCCATGAACATTGATTACTACGGCTATTTCTGAGTAAACATGACTGGTTTCTTTTTCAAGTTTTTTGTAGTCATGCAGACTTAAAGGGACACAATAGTCACCAAGACAACTTTTTGGTGTATAGAACATGCCCCTGCAGCCTCACTGCTCAATCCTCTGCCATTTAGGAGTTAAATCCCTTTGTTTATGAACCCTAGTCACACCTCCCTGCATGTGACTTGCACAGCCTTCCATAAACACTTCCTGTAAAGAGTAATCTAAAGTGTATCCTTTCTTTATTGCAAGTTCTGTTTAATTTAGATTTTCTTATTCCCTTCTATGTTAATAGCTTGCTAGACCCTCCTATATGTGATTAAAGTTCAATTTACAGAGCAAAATATAAAATTGCTTAGGGAAAATTACATCTGATTGAAAGTGAAACCAGTTTTTTTTCATGCAGGCTCTGTCAATCATAGCCAGGGGAGGTGTGGCTAGGGCTGCATAAACAGAAACAAAGTAATTTAACTCCTAAATGGCAGTGAATTGAGCAGTAAAACCTGAGAGGCATGGTCTATACACTAAAACTGCTTCATTAAGCTAAAGTTGTTTAGGTGACTATAGTGTTCCTTTAAGCGTGTCTCTGTTTCATGACTTCCTTTACTCCCTATTTACTTAATCTTCCTTGATTTAATGTTTGCCTTTTCTTCATTTTTTGATTCCAAATGATTACTAAGTTTTATTGCGGCTGTATTGTTTTTTTTGTTTTGTTTTTTTTATTCTTAAGGTGTCATTGTCTAATGTCAAAATTGTGCGACAAGAAGATGTTGTTCCTTTTGCATTGCTATTATATAGTTGTATCTAATGATTGTACATAGGAGATAGTGGGCTCTTCATTTTCTTCAGCTACATTGTTTGTATACTTGTGTGTACTCATTTATGTGTTTGGACTATTTTTTTGTGTACACAAAAGGTATTTTATTATTCCAAATATAATGGTTGTAATATATATCTTTCTTCTGCCAAACATTAAAAACACAGAGCAGTTGGAAATAAAAAGAAACCATAAAATACCCTGCTTTAAGGATGCATTAAATAATTCACACATCTTTAATATTGGAGTAGAAAGGTATTCCTTAAAGGCCATCATTTCCGTAACTCCTTGTTCACGCCTGAACTCATCTTGTGTTCATAAAATGAGAAGCTTTTACGAGGCACGCAAGCTCTTACTGCACTTTGACAATATTCAGAAGATTTTGTGTGTGTGTGTGTGTGTTTGTGTGTGTGTGTGTATGCTCATGTTTACTTGTGCATAAGTTGAAATAGGTGTTCTTAGTTATACATTTTAAGCAATATATACATCTTAATACAAAAAGGTTTTAATCAAGATTCTTCTCTTTAATTAATGATAGAAAATAGTAAACACATATACAAATTATACCTACACTTTTATAAAAAAAAAATATAAATAACAGTCCTAAATGTAAAAAAGTTTTTAAAAAATAAAGTGCAATGTCCAGCAACATACTAAATATGTAGCAAGATAAAAAAAAAAAAGATTTGAGTACGCCTTAACATTCAAAAAAGTTAAAAGTAGGATACTCACCAAGTGCCCCATTGTCAACATTTTCCACCCATACATACTCATCATACATACTCATCATACATACTCATCATTACATTTCTTTCCTTAAAATCTGGAAATAATTAAATCATCCCCCGCCCCCATACAAAAATCTCACATAGTATGCAAGTGATAGTTTAAGAAACAATGAAATAGCCCAGATAATAAATAAAATATATTTGCGATTTTGCAATATGTTACAGTTCAACAGTCCTTGAGCAGTACTGTCCAGCAGTATGTGGATGGAATTAGATAGAACACATTAGACACACACATAGATGTTACTATGAGACTTTCAGTTCAAATAGAAAAAAATCCCAGGCACTCACTGACATTGTCTCCAGGCAGATTTATTGCAACGTTTCGAACAGGTCGAAACGTTGCAATAAATCTCCCTGGAGACAATCGCAGTGAGTGCCTGGGATTTTTTCTATTTGTACATATTCCTTGGGGTTCTTTGCTGGCCTATGCTCAGTAGCACCCTGTGTTTAATTGTTGTGACTGAGTGCGACCCTACCTTTTTTTCTATTACATACAATCAGTTGTCCTTTCATATGCTTGCCCACAGGATGCATACAGAGGGAAAAGGGGAGGCTTGCCATGGCTGCAGTTCATAATAACTGCATCTTTTGCAAACTGTTATAATATACCCCCAATAAATGCATGCATGAAAATGCATATATGTATTCATTGGGGTGTATCTACTACACAGTGATATAATTTTTTTCTAATATGGGCAATGAGTATAACTATTCTATAGAATATGCAATACAATTGTAAAGCCCTTATTCTGTTTCATGGTGTTAATATTCTTCTAACACATTATATATAAACAACTGTTTTCAAGTAGTTTGAAAGACAACAACTCTGAAACTTCCCTGTTCCTCCAAGCCTAGTCCATTCGCGGCAGATGCTATAAATTGGTAATTTGAGCAGTAGCAGTGTCTAAGTATTTTTTTCTGTGTATCAATACTAAGCACTAGGAATATTCATATGCACTGCATCCTGTAGACCAATAACCCCGAATGGGCCATACAAATGAAACTTCATTATGACGTCTCCAGCTGCGGGGGGGGGGGGGGGGGGGGGGGGGAGGTTTTGCGTGCCGGTTTATTTTTTTTGTCAAACCAAAAAACAAATGGGTCCATTGCCACCTAGTACATAAATCCAGTTATATTGTTTGAAGTGTCCCTTTAACTGTGTTTACTTGAATATTATGTTATTGTATGCCTTTCTGTCTGACTTGTCAAACCTACGTCAGATCTAAATGTACTCCATTCAATATGTGGCTCCTCTAAGTCATTTCTGCTCCAGATTGCTTTTGAGTGAACAAATACTCTTATGTATTAAAACTGTTTTGTAATGTTTACTTGTTTGCTTTTGGCAGTAATTGGTCACCACAGTATCCAGTATAAAACTTGTATTATTCCATGTCTTGTGTTTTCCAGTTCAAACTCCACTTGTATTGTCCATTTCCAATGAAGTTTGACCTTTTTCTAGAGGTGAAGTTTATTAAGATGACTTGCCACAGAAAACCATTTTTTTTGTGTTGAAAAACTGCTGTAATGTCCTTATGTTTTTCTAAATATCCTGACAGCTGGCGTGAGATTCAGGATTGTCTGCCAATGCTATTCATTCAAAAAGCACATATTGATGGAATGTGCAGAGGATGACTATGGAGCTAATTTAGACTTGCATGTATGAATCAATACCAGTAATTTGAGTTTACAATCGCTAAGACATGAAAGTAATGTAAAGTAGTTTGACGATTTAGTTTAGTAATGCCAGGAAATTACCCAAACTTCAGATATATATTATCGAAACATATATTATTGAGTGATCTTATACTTTTATTCACAGAACCTACATCAAAATGCTGCCAAGAAAGTGATTGCTGTTATACACTAAATAATAGAAAAATAATGATTTTCAAATGGAAAGATTCACATTCCTTGTTCCACGAGCCCCTTACGGGTGCCAGTCCCGCGCTGCTGTTGTCGTGGTTCCTCCATCGTTCTCTGCAGCCCATTGGTAGCACATCCCATGTGGCTCCCTGCAGGGTAGACTGCTAATATAGCAATCCAGTGGTAGTAGATAGAAATATCTATTCACATCTGACGATTTCTTTTAAAAAGGTAGTCTTTATTAGAAACACAGAAATGGAGACAACATTTCGGCTCTTACATGTGCCTTTGTCAAGTCTCATTGCAAATCTGTCCCACATCAGTCCCACAGCACAGAATTGCTGCCAAACATCTGCACTTGTCACTTTTGAGACAAAATTGACGATGAATTCCAACCTTATTCAGCCTTCCGACACCCGAAATAACTAGGAACGCGATGTCTTCTTGGCTATAGCTATCTCTAAATGTATTTATATTTGCAGTGTTTATGGTTTTAATTTGAATTTTTTTTAATTATCCAGTTTTATCATTTCTCTTGACTTTATTTCAACATTTTGTGATTTCTGTTATCTTGACTAGAAGTTTTTTGGCTGACATTTTTTGTAGGTTTTGTATCATTCTTTACTTAGTGTTGAGTTGACCTATGCAGAGGCGTAACAACAAATCACCAGGCCCAGCTGCAAAAATTTCTCCTCCCTGGGTTCCCTCCTGTACCTGCTCACCGCGGTACCATATCTGATCTGACAGAAGGTGCTTTCTCGGTGAGCACTTCCTGTAAGGCCACAGTCCGCTCGGCCACCCTACACACAGTGGCAGGATGGGAGCAGCACAGCGATTCCCTCCTGCCGGTCACCCTGTGAACGCTCGCCCTAGGCCAGAGCGCCAGTGCGCCAGTGCACCAGCCCTGAAGGTATGCCGGCGGCCAACAAATCGCAGCGGTCGACAGGGCAGCCAGGCCCCTTGGAGTAACTGGTCCAGTTGCAACTGCAACCCAGGTGACCATGGTAGTTATGCCACTGAACATTAGTCATGTTGTATGTTGAGTTGTGTGGCGAAACCAACTTCGCCACTGTGAACTGGAGAAGCCTGGTTGCTAGCCTCCTGTCCTGCGACTGGAGTAGTGTGAATGATCATTTCACCAACTAGGTCCTTACTTAAAGGGCTCCTGTTTCTCATAACATGGCAGTTGTTTTCTACTGTGCTAAAATTTAACCTGTACACCCTTCTACTAGAATGACAAACAAATAAGTGAATATTTTCAAAATAAAATTGTTGTTCTTGATCATCTGTTCATTTTTATAGCCTACCATCAAAGCAGCTAGCTTGCAGAGAGAGACGGAACCAGGACTTGAAATAAAGTATTTATTTTTAAGAAACAGTAATAAATCTATCTATGTATTTGCTCACCAATCAGTGAACACAATGAACAGATAAAATATACATTTTTCTATGTGTAAAACAGGATTCTGCCCTCGTATGAATGACACAGTGGCTTTAAGAAATCGATTTCTGTACAAACTAAGTGTCGACAAAGTGCTATATAAAACCGTTAAACAATCAGGCCCAGATTATATATATATACAATCTCTAAGATTTTAAATCATTGTTTAGTGAATAAGCGAGTGCGCTGGATTCTTTATTTTTTATTTTTTATATATATATATATAATTATATAATAGTTGGGGGCGCATTGAGGTAACTGGCCTTGGGGCAGCGAGGAGGGTAAATCCGGCCATGTAAACAATTCCCTTAAGTTAATCGCCCTAGGCTATATTGATCGGGTCATACCTGCAACAGTTGTTGGTGCAAGTGCTAAATTTAAAGCATTCGGCATAAATCTTGCCTTCCCATGCTTTCTTACAGAAGGATTTTACTGATTGCCGTAGATTTAGCATGTAGGCACTAAAATAGCTTTACTTGTCCTACAGACTTTGGTGTTACTTATATATATATCGAGTCTAGAACGTGTAATCTCTCAGATTGCCAGTGCTGTTTCACAGCAGGTTGGGGAAAGCAATATCCATTTGCTACCATTCTTATAAGCACTGCCTGAGGAGTCTAATGCTCACAGAGGAGACCAGAGCTCGGTCTTCTTTGACAATTGCCTCCTATTACTGTGCTTGTCAGTCTAGGATACAGAATGATAATCGACAGAATACAGCACGTCTTCACGTGACTTAAAGAGACTATATTGCTTAGTTAACTATTTACCACTGTCTTACCTCGATAATTAATTATATACGTAATGCAGTTTGTGTAGCACAAGCCAAGAAGTAAACAAATCAAAGTGATCATATGTCAGTAAAAAATGCTAAACTAATCAGATTGTTGGTATAAAATATATAGCAATTTACCTCTGTAATATCTCATTTAATATTGCATGATACAATTCTTATTTATATAATCAACATTTAAAAATTCTAATATTCCATACCCTGCCCTCTCCTGTTTATTGCACACTAGAATATTTGGGGTTTATTCACTCAACACCTCATTTTAGTGAACTGAATACCAAAACTGCATCGTATCAGCCAAAATGGAGGAATACCTATCAAACATTGTAGTTCATCGCATTTCACTGTTAAGTAGATAAACCCAATGGTAACACAAACTGGTAGCAATTTATGGAGTGTGAAATGTGCCTCATTCTCTCTGCCAATGCAGTCAATTAGAAGTCATCGCTGGGTGAAATAATGGATTATATATGAAGTATCTGTAGAGTTAGAAGTGCATTTATGTGCAATATTCATGAAGGGAACTGTATATGCACAAACTCCAATTCTCCTTCATTGGGGAACCTCACAAGACGTTTATCATCTGCAGTGAAGCCTTTTAGAGGAAGGTGATGGTCCCTTCTCTACTCTACTCCCATGACTGTGTTGTCCATTCTTGCACAGCAAAGATCTTCCGAGATTAGAGTCTGATTTTCCATAAATCAGTTTGAGTTTATTTAAGAGTTTGCTTAAACTGCCACAATTTTAAAAGACGACATTTTTAGAAGTGTCACCTATAGCATATTAGGAACTAGCATACCTTCCTAAACATGTTTTTAGTCGTGTCACATGCGGCATAAAGGTGTGGCTTTGTGATAACAGTTCTTGCCGTTGTCTAGCCCATGTCCACGTCTATTACCAGTTCTATGAATGATCTGCTGTGTCTTATTTATGGTTTACCCTGTGGCACTAACCAATTACCAGTAAATAAGAAATATGCCTGCAGTTGTATTTATGACGTCTGTACAGTTGCACTGCAGAACATTCTATCTATATTGTTACAGTCACATTCAATATCTGATGACTGTTTAGTTAAATGATTGCCATGGCTGCCCACTAATTTTTTTTTTTGTTTAGTTTACATCAAGTATCAAAAAAGATATTGTAGACATGGTTTCAAATGTGCTGCTGATTGTTCATTACTATAATACTAAGCGAGTGTGAAATTTCTTTTCAAATAGTTTTTATTCAATTTTTCAAAAAACAATGGGAATGTCAACCAGGGTAAAGGGTGAAGAATAAAAAAGGGAAAAGGGGGAAAACATGTCTCCATCCACAACAATATAAATATTTATCAGAAACAGGAATCATAGAACATACAGAAATAAAAAGGTCATTAAACGAGCATTCATTTTCTAATGGTAAAATGGTAAAACTTTGATGACCTTCCCATTATTTCTCCATAGAAATCCAGGGATTCTAAAACATGTGACATTTTCAATTGACATCACACATAATTCCGAACACCAAAAATATCCATCTATTAATTTTTTTTTCACCAACTCTTCTTACACTGCGCAGCTGCGCCGTGCTTATACAATTTAGATAAGTCCAAATATATCCGCCTTTAGCATCATACAACTACTGCCAATCAGCTTCTTCGTCAATTCTGCCCAGAAACCAGCAATCTGCCAACAGATAGAAGATTCTGCCCATATTCAGTTTTAACCCTTAAAAGCCCTCAGTTAAATTTGCAGCTATGGATATGCTCCCACATGGTTTATTGTCTGTGGTATTCAATATTCTTTAACCATTTCCAAGGCTCACCACCATCACTTCTTCCCTTCATGCCACTTCTTGGCAGAAGGGAAGATCTGACTGTGCTAGATCTGCTAGATGCTATTTAAATATATCGCTGCTAAATAAAATTGTTAACAAAACATAGGATATCATGAAGCAATGTTTTTATAGTGATTGCTGAAAATAATTTCACACTTCTCCTGCATGCAGGGTTCTCATGCTATTAAAAACAAACAAAAAAAAAAGATAGGGGAATTGATTAAGGTGCATTTACAAGCAGTAGCAGTATTCCATGTGGCAGAAATTCATACTGACTCTTGTAAACCAATGCATCCATAAAAACAATGACCTTATTAATGGCTATATTAAATGTTTACCATGTTATGGTACGTTAATCGGAGGTAACCCATAGTTAAATGGATAGTCCAGGCTGCAAATAACCTGCATGTTTATTTCATCAGATATAATAATGCCTTAAAAACATGCACACAAAAAAACAAAACACCGTTTTTAAGTACATTCCTCTTTTCTGCTTTGTATGTACTATTAAAACTTTGAAAGACTTTGAAAAGCTTTAAATATATCATTTATTCAAAAGATGCACAAATATAATCACGAAGAAATCAATAATGCAAAAAATGTAAAAGACACCTTCTAAATTTCCCACATTTGATCCAACATTGCCAGGTGTGCAGTTTCCTGCCATGAATGTTGTCTTGTTCAACATTGTTTTCAAATATTTTATTTTCTGATGCTCATCCAACAGTTTGTAAAAGCTCATGTAAGAAGAAATTTTCAAAAAATAAATAAAAAATTTCTAAAAAATTCCCCGTGTCCCAAAATTGCATCATCTATATATGGGGGCCTTATCACTGTTTTATAATGAAGCAAAATTATATGTCGATCAAGTGACTTAATACTAGTTCTTGTATAACAGCACTTTACTGACCTTTGCGAACGCTAACTGACTAATTTTAAGTCTTCCTCGTTTACTCATATCCTGACTCTACACTATTTAGCAAAAAAAAAAATGCGTGTATCCATATTGAATCACATCTGTCCTTTGGCTGCCCAGTCCCATAATTTAGCCAGATTCCTCCCTGTAAAAGTAATATTCTGCTCTGACTTTATTACCTTACCTTGTTTCGTACCAACCAACACTTTGGTTCTCATTACAAAGTCATTAATTAAGATATTTAAGAGAAGTGGATCGATCACGGAACCCCGGGGGACTCCACTTACCATTTTTATCCAAGTTGAATTTTTTTCCCCAATAACTACTCTCTGCACACCGTCATGAGGTCTATATTCAATCCAAAGCCAATGTTCACCTAATCCAATTTCCTTCTCGTTGTACTGTAATCTTTTCTCATGGAACTATATCAAATGCCTTAGCAAAGTCCAAGGAGATCGTATTGACTGCAATCTACACTACTGATTTCTTTACAGAATGTAATTAATTTAATATAACATGATCTTTATAAAATTGTGTTCATTCCTGCTAATGACATGGTTGTTCAAATAGGAATTCTGAATATTATCCACTTTTTTTCAAAGCCAGAGGTCACCCATAGCCTGCTAGCAACAGAATCATACGAAAGCTATAGTATATCCCGTTAGAAGGGAAAAATAAACTCAAAATAAGAAAAGACCATATGCTGGTATTTGTAACCATTTAGTTTACTAATTAGATATTGATTATACATTTACTAATAGAAAAGGCAGGGTTAGATAAGAACAAAACTACAATTTTATGCTTGAGTTGTTGGTACAACAAAAAAAAGTAAAATCATCCACATATATTTATAAAAACATAAAACTGTTTAAATAGTATGCCTTGTCTCTAATTCCTTTAGAAAAAAATGAAAATAGCCCACTAAACAAGGAAGAGAACCTGAATGAAGTACTCTAGAAAGGTGATGCTCCGATAAATAATTACCTGCTCAATAAATAAATTAATTCTAATTTTTTTTACTCAATTTTGCCTTGCAAAACAAATTCAAATCTTTGTATGCACAGGGTCGGGAGGAAATGAGTTAATGTCAGGAACGATTGGTAACCATAGCAATTGATCCCTTTAAAAAGTCAGTATTAGGTTAAGAAAGACGTAAGCACTGGGAGACCATGATGGTCTCATTCATCTTCTCTTTGGATGCATCGATTCATCTGCACTCCTTTCCATATCCTGTCGGTACACAAAGGCTCATGGAAGCAATTCAGATTTCAAAGAATACAAAGCAAACACTAAACATTCTCTCAGTTCTTCTCTCAGTTGGTGTTTGATGTTTAAAGGGAAAACTATGGGATGAAATTCTACTCCACTATTTTTAAATAAATAACACATGAAAATTTTTTGCCATACCTTCAAAGTTCCAATGCCCCGTGCATAAGTTGGACAAAAGGAATACTGGAGACGCAGAACTAAGAGTTCTGGTAAAATGTGTTTGACAGATATGAAGGTCTGGCTTAGAGCTGCAGTAATCTTTATAGGCCTCTACATTACTAATCCCTCTCAGAGCTGAGAGCAGGTAAAGCGTTCTATATGCACATAGCCAAAGTAAAAGGTGTAGCGCTGCATAGAAGTATAAACCAAAGTTTAAAGATACCTGACCAAGTACAGTACAGTGGTGATGGTAGATATCAACAAAATAGCCTAAAAAAGAAATAAAGTCCAATAGTGTAAAACTACTACTACAATTGAGAAATGAAAACAGTATATAGAACCACTCACATTCTCCTGAGCTATAAACCTAGCTCAGGGATGAAACGCCAATAGGTCTATTTAGGACCTTCCCCTTCTTTGGTGTAGCTATCTTATAGTCCTAAACTTTGACTTAAGCAGAAGACATATATGGTGCAATATTGTATATGCCATAAAGATGAATAAAATATCTGTAAAAAAGATACTCACAAAGATGGAGCCGTCAATAGGCTCAATCACAGCGTATTGTGTAGTTAAGGACTACACACCTATAAGCAGGAACCAATAGTCCAGGAATGTGTATAAAATACTATTTATTAATAGGGTATATCCCCAAAATGCAAAACATTCTATATGCACCATCATCTTTCCCCCATTGAATGACTGATTTGGGTTGAAATTTACACTTTATCTTTTTTATTTTTAAAGGTGTGCCTTTTATTAGTAAAGCAACTGGCTGTATATACCACCTAATGTTCTTTTTTATTTTGAGCCAATTTTCACCCTTTAACACTTTATATATCAATAGATTCATGTAAGTAATTTATTATTAATTATTATTTTATTCCCAAGTGGCATGGTACGGTATAATTTTTTCTTCTACAATACGTTTTCATAAGTGAATTTATGGATTGATAAGAACCAAAATGCAGATGTAAAAATAATTATCCAGCTCTGTGTTAAAGGGACACTCACAGCAGCATAAACACTATAGATTCTGTATGGTGATAGGTGATATGGTCGACCCAGACCCTAATACCGATTCTCCTACGGAGCAGTGAATCACGATCACAGTTTGGTACAAAACTGGTTAAGGGCTATTACTCCCATGATACATAGTATTTATAAAATCTTTGTCTGTCAAGGTTTTTATACTAATCTCAGAAATTAATAAGATTCGGACACATAATACAAAGTTGACTCATTGACATCTCTATTAATTTAAACCTCCAAATGGAGTTTTGATTACTAATCTCTGCCAATTATATATATATATATATTAAATCCAGTTTAATTGCTACATGACAAATTGCTTGTTACGGACGCTGGAAAAAGATGTGTAATTAAAAGAATCTTTAGGTCAGTTAATTTAGAACATTCAGGTACTTTTATAAATCTTAGAACATCTGTCATTTTGTGCCTAAACGTTTAATGCTGGTTTCTCATAAGAATATTTTTTAGGATAAAGCATTATATTTAATGAAAATGAAAATGTGTATTCATTCTGAAATATGAGTGATTTGTTTTTACATTTTTTCATATAATATATACAATGTAAAAAGGAACTTTTCAGAAGACCGATTAGAGATGTGTTTATCATCTAGGCAATGTGGCTTCCTAAGTGTACCGTATGTGTCATTCAATAACACAAAATGCATTTTAAATTACTAGCCTCAAAAGACTATTAAATTATTCAGCAGCAACAATCTGATGTGAGTGGCATTAATAGCAATTGTAAAATGAAACATATGTTCACAAATGGTGGCATAAGTTTTGCTTTATTCCATTGATTTTAATTCTTTACTTTTCTGCTCTTAAAAAACACAAAAAAAACTTTCTTACTGGATTTTCATAGAATAGCATCTAATATTCTCAACTATTGGTAAATGCTGCTGACCTGCTCATTTAAGCACTTCTAATCATCTCTTGTGATTTGAGTGAATATTGATTTACATGTGACATGTAACATATTAACAGGTGATCTCCAGAGACTAGTGACTTTAATTTGAGATAACATCATTGTTTAGTAGGCTACTCTGATTAAAGTTTAATATATTGAGACTTTTAACAATGCCTCAAATGTGATTAATTTCAGAGTAATGAACAAAATGTATTGATCTTTTTTAAGTCAAACACTCATTGATTATTAACCCCTTAAGGACTGAGGCAGTTGTACAAGTTGTGATCAAAACAAAACCTTGAATTTGCGCTATATGTCTGTTCAGGCGTAATTCACCTCTTTCATATTATATGCACCCACACTTATTATATATCATTTTGTTCAGGAGAAATATGGCTTTCATGTCACATCAAATATTTGTATATTAAATATAATTTATTATGAATAAAATATATATAAAAAAAGAGAAATTAAGAAATGTTATTATTTTTTTTTGCATGGCATTTTAACGGTGAATGTCACAATACTGTTAACTGTTACTGCAATAGAGTACACATATTTGTATTCAGCGATGTCTTACGAGTAAAGCAGTACCCCCAATGTACAGGTTTTATGGTGTTTTAGAAAGTTACAGGGTCAAGTATAGCACATTACATTTTTCAGTTTATACACATTGAAATTTGCCAGACTGGTTATGTTGCCTTTGAGATCAAAGAGTAGCCCAGGAATGAAAATAACCCCCATGATGGCATACCAGTTGCAAAAGTAGCAAACCAAGGTATTACAAATGGGCTATGTCCAGTCTATTTTAGTAGCCACTTCGTAACAAACACTGTCCAAAGTTAGTGTTCATATTTGTTGTGTGTGAAAAATGCTAATTTTGGCCAGTATTTGTGACTAAGTGGCTACTAAAAAAGACTGGGCATACCCCATTTGCAATACCTTGAGTTGTCTACTTTTGGAAATGGTATGCCATAATGGGGGTAATTCTCATTCCTGGGCTACCATACGGTATCAAAAGCAACATAACCTATCTGGCAAATTTCAATGTGAAAAAAAGGAAATTCAAGCCTTATATTTGACTCGGTAACTTTTGAAAACACCATAAAACCTGTAGATAGGGGGTACTGTTATATTTAGGAGACTTCGCTAAACACAAATATTAGTGATTCAAAATAGTAAAACGTATCACAAACATTATATCGTCAGTGAAAGTACTGTTTGTGTGTGAAAAATACAAAAATTTAATTTTTACTGACTATTTAATTGTTGTGATATGTTTTACTGTTTTTAAAACACTAATAGGTGTGTTCAGAGAAGTCTCCTGAGTATAACAGTACCCCCCATGTACAGATTTTATGGTGTTTTCAAAAGTTACCAACTCAAATATAAGGCTTGAATTTCCTTTTTTTCACATTGAAATTTGCCAGATTGGTTATGTTGCTTTTGAGACCGTATGGTAGCCCAGGAATGAGAATTACCCCCATAATGGCATACCATTTCCAAAAGTAGACAACCCAAGGTATTGCAAATGGGGTATGCCCAGTCTTTTTTAGTAGCCACTTAGTCACAAACACTGGCCAAAATTAGTGTTCAATTTAGTTTTTTTCATTTTTCACACACAACAAATATGAACACCAACTTTGGCCAGTGTTTGTTGCGAAGTGGCTACTAAAATAGACTGGACATACCCCATTTGTAATACCTTGGGTTGTCTACTTTTGCAACTGGTATGCCATCATGGGGGTAATTTTAATTCCTGGTCTACTATTTGATCTCAAAGGCAACATAACCAGTCTGGCAAATCTCAATGTGTATAAACTGAAAAATTTAATGGACTAAACTTGACCCTGTAACTTTCTAAAACACCATAAAACCTGTACATTGGGGGTGCTGCTTTACTCGTGAGACATCGCTGAATACAAATATGAGTACTCTATTGCAGTAACAGCTAACAGTATTGTGACATTCACAGTTAAAATGCCATGCAAGACTAAAAAAAATAACATTTCTTAATTTCTCTTTTTTATATATATTTTATTCATAATAAATTATATTTAATATACAAATATTTTATGTGACATGTATGTTTTACTGTTTTAAAACACTGATATTTGTTTTCAGCGAAGTGTCCCGAGTACAACAGTACCCCCTGGAAAGTTACAGGGTTAAATATAGGGCTTGTGAGACAAATTCTCTGGACTTTCTGCCTGGGTTGTCGGGCAGGTCCCTCAGATTGTAATTAATACAATGACTTAATTATGTAAAATTATTATATAAATATATTTGTAGAATTTGTGTATATATATATATATATATATATATAAATACTTTTTAAAATTATTTTTATGTATATATAGCTATATATATCTATATCTATATATATATATACATACATACATATATATCTAAATATATATATATATATATATATATATATATATATAGATACATATATGTATTTATAACGTGATTCTAAATGTATTTTGAATTCAATATATAAGTATATTAATATCAAAATACAGTTAGAACAAATGAAAACCGGTGTATAATTTTTTTTTTATTTTTTTTTGTTTTATTTTAGTTCAGGCGGGCCCCCTGCAGGCACTGCATAAACCGGCTATTCCGGCCATGTGATCGTGAGGACCCGCAATCACATGGCCGAGGGGAGGGGGGGGACTGGATCGGGCAGAGGGGGTCTGCCTGGGCTTCCAATATCGCAAAATATTAGCATTTCTCTCTCACACAATACACAGTGATGGGAGGGGATTGAAATGTATTTATTATTTATAAAAATCAATAAAATAAAATTGAGGTTTATTTTATTTATTTATAAAATATTTTACCAGGAAGGATACATCAAGATTTCCCTCGTTTTCAAGTATGTATAATATCTTGGGACCTCTTGTTAATGATTGCAGACTATACGCAATTGTTCCAATATTTCCCAATGTGTGGATTACCCCATTGTAGCTCCCCAACTCCTGCGAATGGCATTAGGCATGCTAAAATCCTCTGTTCTGGTACCCTATTCTCAGACATGGTTTCATGATTCTATGTTTTCTCTCTTCAGTCTGGTGCCATACCTCACAGTGCCACTAACTTTCGGTGTGCTGTTGTAGGCTGCTGCACCCAGACTGAAGAGATCTGACTCTGTTCCCAGCCATCCCTACCTTGTAAATATCTCCACCATGCTTAGTTAAGGCTTGCCTCTTCTTGTTTCCAGTCCATTAATATTGTTTTAGGTCTGGTCTCTGTATCCTGTGTTACCCCCAGTGTTCCAGAACAAGCTACTTTCCTGTGTTACCCTCAGTGTTCCAGAGCCGGCTGCTACCCTGTGTTACCCTCAGTATTCCAGAGCTGACTGCTATTCTGTGTTATCCTCAGTGTTCCAGAGCTTACTGCTTTCCTATGTTAACCTCAGTGTTCCAGAGCTGGCTGCTATTTTGTGTTACCCTCAGTGTTACAGAGCCGGCTGTTATTTTGTGTTACCCTCAGTGTTCCAGAGCCGGCTGCTATCCTGTGTTACCCTCAGTGTTCCAGAGCTGGCTACTACCCTGTACTACCACTAAATATGTAGGCGAGAGGCATAGTCCTGTGGCTTTGATCGTTCTTTATGTTTAAATAATTTTGTATTCACATGTTTATCAGGCTGTTATTCATACTATTCAATTCAATGGTACTCAGTTTATTGACCTCTGAATAATAAGGCTGAAATTATGCTGTCTTAACCATCCGTTCTATCAAGTATGCCTCATTATTAATAGCACAAATCAACTTATTTTTTTTAAATTAAATAGTTCAGAACATGTAGTTCATATCTGATAATTGATAAAAAAAAAAAAAAACATTTCAAAAACTTACCTTTTTTCTTTTTTTCTTTCTCATTATCCTTTACCCCCTCCCTAATTTAGTAGAAAACGGATTTGTTGGTGCATATTGGAAGAATTGGCATTCATTTGATCAATTTCCATGTACAATATATCCGTAGTACAGATCATCAGGGAAATATTGCCGTCTTTGGATGACCAGTAGCCCTAATTATGTTCCTTTTTGTATAGAAGAAAATGCAACACGACATTCCCCTCATATATTGTTCACTATAGTAATATCTGGCAGAAATGACTTATTTTGGCATGTCTGTTGATATAATTATATTATCTTTCCCATCATTTGAAATACACTCAATTCGCCTTTTCAAACCCTTCTCTGCTAACATTGCTGTTATTTACCGCCCCCCTGGTTCCCCTCTTCTCTTCCTTGACCACTTTGCTGCCTGGCTACCCTATTTCCTCTCTTCTAACATTCCATCCCTAATTCTCGGGGACTTCAATATTCCTATAAACCCACCTTTGACCTCTGCAGCCACCAAACTACTTTCCATGACTTCCTCCCTCGGGCTATCGCAGTGGGCAGATTCTCCCACCCATGTAGCTGGCAATACCCTTGACCTAATCTTCACTTATGCATGTACAGTATCTAATATCTGCAACACTCCATATCCACTCTCTGATCACCACCTCTTATCATTTGCTCTCACATACCCCCTCACCCAAAAACCTCAGCCTAACCCCCCTCAACTCAGGAGGGACCTTAATTCTCTTGATCTCCAACAGTTGTCAGCTGACATTGATTCACAACTGCTGTCCATCCCTTCCCTCTCCTGTCCTTCACAGGCCATCTCCATATATAACTCTACTCTTACATCTGCCTTGAACACTGCAGGGCCACTCCAAACAAGCACCTCGAGGAGGACCCGCCCCCAACCATGGCATACTAAATCAACGCGCTACCTGCAAAGATGCTCCCGTTGTGCTGAACGCTCCTGGAGGAAGTCTCGTACACAATCAGACTTTCTCCATTATAGATTCATATTGTGTTCATACAGTGCAGCCCTTGCCCTTGCCAAACAGTCCTATTTTTCCACTCTCATTAGTTCATGTTCCCGCAACCCCAGGCGTCTCTTTCACACCTTTAATTCTCTTCTTCGCCCTGCTGTGGCCACCCCCAAAACTAACCTTACTGCTGATAACTTCGCATGTTACTTCACTGACAAGATTGAACAGCTAAGGAAAGAATTCTCCCCTCCTTGCCTTTCTGTTTCTCAATCACACATAGATCATGCCTTTCCTACCCTTCAGACATTCTCCCCAGCTACTGACCAAGAGGTGGCTGCTCTTCTTTGCTCCTCTCGCCCCACCACTTGCCCGCTCGATCCTGTCCCATCTCACCTTATTAGATCTCTCTCCACTTGTCTCGTGCCTTCTCTAACACACATCTTCAACTGCTCGCTCTCCTCTGGCATCGTCCCTGCTGACCTTAAACATGCCACTGTAGTACCTATACTAAAAAAACCATCCCTCGACCCATCCACCCCCTCTAACTACCGTCCCATATCCCTGCTCCCTTTTTCCTCAAAGCTTCTGGAAAGACTTGTCTTCACCCGTGTGTCTCATTTCCTCAATTCCAACTCTCTCCTTGACCCTCTTCAATCTGGCTTCCGCCCTCTCCACTCTACAGAGACTGCCCTTATCAAAGTTACTAACGACCTAATCGCAGCTAAATCCAAAGGCCACTACTCCATACTAATTCTTCTTGACCTCTCAGCGGCCTTTGACACCGTTGATCATGCTCTCCTTCTTCAAACTCTTCAATCGCTTGGTCTCTGTGACTCTGTCCTCTCATGGTTTTCCTCTTATCTCTCCCAACGCTCATTCAGTGTCTCCTTTTCTAATGATACCTCCTCCCCTTGCCCTGTCTCAGTTGGAGTTCCCCAAGGCTCCGTCCTTGGTCCCCTTCTATTTTCTCTTTATACTGCCTCTCTTGGCAAACTTATTACCTCTTTTGGATTTCACTACCACCTGTACGCTGATGACACCCAGCTATATCTCTCCTCCCCGGACCTCTCCCCTGCCGTCCTGCAACGTGTCACTGCTTGCCTTTCTTCCATCTCTGACTGGATGTCCTCCCGCTTTCTGAAACTCAATCTCTCAAAAACTGAGCTCCTTGTCTTTCCTCCTCCTAATACTGATCCTCCTCTTTCGCTCTCCCTCCAAGTTTGTGGTACCAACATCAGTCCATCCTTGCAAGCGCGCTGTCTTGGCGTCATACTTGACTCTGGTCTCACCTTTGAGCCTCACATCCAGCATGTTGCCAAATCCTGTAGATTCCATCTTAAAAACATAGCCCGCATCCGCCCCTTTCTTGCACCAGATACTACCAAGGAGCTTGTCCATGCTCTAGTAATTTCCCGCATGGATTATTGTAACCCTCTCCTGATTGGTCTCCCCAATAGCCGTACTGCACCCTTACAGTCCGTAATGAATGCTGCTGCTAGATTGATTTTCCTCTCTAGTCGTTTCTCTCACACCTCACCCCTCTGCCAGTCCTTACATTGGCTTCCTGTATGCTATAGGAGTCAATTCAAGGTACTAACTCACACCTATAAAGCACTGAACAACTCTAGCCCCTCTTATATCTCCTCACAGATCCATAGGTATGTCCCTTCTCGGTCTCTCCGTTCTGCCCGTGACCACCTCCTGTCCGTTGTCCGCACTCGTACGGCCAACTCGCGCTTGCAGGACTTCTCGCGGGCGGCTCCCTTCCTATGGAATAGCCTGCCTACCGCCATCAGACTCTCCCCTAGTCTTGCATCTTTTAAGAAGTGCCTTAAAACCCATCTCTTTAGGAAAGCTTATGGCCTCCAAGACTAACCCTTACCTCACATACCTGTCTCTTGCCCTCTCCGAAAGGGCAGCCCACCTTATTTGATTGTAAATTCCTGTCCTAATGTGTTTTACACCCCACCTCCTATAGAATGTAAGCTTGTTTGAGCAGGGTCCTCTTCAACCTATTGTTCCTGTAAGTTTATTTGTAACTGTCCTATTTATAGTTAAATCCCCCTCTCATAATATTGTAAAGCGCTACGGAATCTGTTGGCGCTATATAAATGGCAATAATAAATAAATAAATATAGCTTTGCAAAATTATTTGGAATGCACTAACCAAAATTCATGAAGAAAGCTATTCTGGTTCGACATTCTCTATTTCCATCTGACATTTTTAAAAAAGTAAATTACAGAGATAATGCCAGTCTTCTTCACTGGCCTATGCTTATTGAAAAGCTGCAAGATGGCTAAAAACTGCTTTAAATACATTTTATGGATTGGTCAGTGTTCTGCTAAAAAATGAATTACCATGTAAGATTGTTCTCGTATCACACCTCTTATCACACAAAAATTATAAAAAAAATAAATAGCTTAGACAAATTCAGAGGGATAACAAATGAAAGCTTAGATGGAAAAGAAGAATCTTGAACTATGACTACTTTAACAGTGGGAAGGTGTATTGAATTAATGTAGAAATCGGAGTGGGACAACACTAGCTCAAGCAGGCACTTTCATGAGGTTATTTACTAACGGGAGAATTGTTGTGAATTCACAGTAGCTCAAGTGGAAGCACGGCTGTGTTATTTCTTCATATTTTGGCCTTACATTTGAAAATCACTTTAAATTCTTCCTTTTTTCTCGTTTCCTCTTTTTATCTACCCATCTTCCCATCTCTGGGTAACTAATTGTTATATAGAAGTTCACGTAATAGGGATTATCTACATCTATGTTTCAGCTATGTAATATTCTGTAAAACTAACAATGATGTTTGAAAACTGTCACCAGCAGGCCTCCCCAACCTGTAACTATAAAATGTAATATATATCCAAAGAGCTGTGCTGGGATGGCTATAAAACAAAATGCCCATTGGAATCATATAAAATACAAGTAGAAATAAAACATACCCTCAAAATATTGGAAATCCAGTACAAATAATTCTTTCTTAGCCACTTTAATGGGCTTTAAAAAAAAAAAAAAAAAAACATAGTATAAAATCCCACAATGCAAAATGTGGTTACATATACAGTGCACTTACACATAAACACAGCGCTAATATACGGGAACAGCGCTATTTAGGCAGTGTGGTCATTTAAACACCTCCAACAACAGGATGGAAATGAGGTATCAATTTTGTGCAGATAAACAGATCCCGATCCTGAAATAAAACTCCAAGAGGAAGGCAATGTCCACTGTTTATTATTAGGTTACCAGTTAATAAGTATATTTTTGGTGTATTGTTTTTTGTATTTTATTTGCTGAATAGATATATTAGAATATTATGTCCAAAATTTGCACAGCCTGGTAATTGAAATAAAATGTATTCATGTGTTGTATCTTCATGGTTTGTAAGTACCCACTTGTATTCATATTGTTGCCATTTATCATCCTACTAACACTTGGCTAGACTGAAGATGAACGCAAGACGAACGCAAGTCACGTGTAGCAAAGAATCTGTATTGTAACATAATAACATTACATCTTAAAAGTGAATATATTTATTTAGTGAGCTTCTATTCTTAATAATTTAAACAGGGCAAAGTGAGGGGAAATCCATACTCTCTAAGATATATGCGACCCATTTCTCTATTATTAAAACTAATAAATTATACAGAACGTATTGTGAACATAATTTTATAACGTCTTTTTCTTAAAGTTAATGCAATAAATAAATTACCTGTTCAATCAGGGAGAAAATCCCTGCAGCTGATCGAGCGTGTTGAGGGGTGTGGGTGAATGACGTATAGTCACCACGCCCCCTTGCCGCATCATAGCCTGCAATGCAGGCCATTAGGTGATAGCAGGATCAGTCAATGTTGATCCGACGGGAGGGGGATTGGTGAGTGACTTAAGGTCACCACGCCCCCTCTACCGCATCATAGCCTGCATAGTATGGCTATTCGGCTGAAACAGAGTCAATCACTGTAGGGGGAGGGTGTACTGTCAAACGCCCCACCCCTCAACGTCACGGCTAATACAGAGATAGAAAAAGCAATCATCTTACTGAATGTAGCTAATGCATATAATAAATTGATTAACATGAAACCTAAGAGTTAAGGGTTAAGAATTTTAACCCCATCAAGTCATGGAACTTCTAAACTTACAAAATAAAGTAATGTCCAGAAAATTTAGATGTTAACCCCCGACTTCGCTTGTGAAGTGTAGGTTCAGTTCGTTCAGATTCAACAGTCGTACAAACTCATTAAAATCGTCTACTGAGCCTAACCACACTATGAGTACATCGTCGATATCCCGTTTCCAACCATGTACTTGTGTCAAATATTGGACCAAACGCTCATCAATTTGGAGGTTACTTTCCCATGTGCCCATGTATAAATTTGCATATGAGGGGGCACATGAAGTGCCCATTGCCGTACCCATAATCTGATGGTAGATCACACCATTAAAAAGAAAGACCTTTTTAGTAAGTACAAAACTCAAAATTTTGCAAACAAATTCTATATATTCTGGAGAGAATTTAGACTGTAGCTGTAAAATAAGTCTAAGATTCTCAATCCCTAGGTTGTGTGGAATAGAGCTACAGAGAGCTTCCACATCGAGACTACACAGTAGTGCATCTTTAGGTGCAGTGAAGCTCTCCATAAATTGTAACATTTGTTTTGTATCCCTTACAAAAGAGGGGAGTGCTGACACAAGTGGGCCCATTATCTTATCAAGATATATGCTCATATTTTGAGTTAAATTGCCTGTTCCAGAGACTATAGGTCGCCCAGCAGGGTTAGTCATGGACTTGTGAATTTTTGGAAGACTGTAAAAGGTTGATGTCATAGGGTGCCTTGTGAACATAAATTCAAACTCGTCTTTTGTGATGAGTTTATTATCAAGTGCTTGAGATAGTAAATTTTTCACTTCAGTGATGTATTCACTGGTGGGATCATTCTGTAGAGTTTGATATGTCTTGTTGTCGCTCAAAAGGCGATTAACCATAGATATGTAGTGAGAACAGTCCATTACAACTATATTTCCTCCCTTGTCGGAGGGTTTAATGATTATATTCATGTTGGTACATAGAGATTTTAGTGCTTTCATTTCAGCGTTAGTTAAATTTCCATTAGACTTAAAGTCCAGATCATTGGGGTTTATTTGTTCAATGTCCCTACACACCATTTCCAGAAATACTTCTACGCATTTATAATCTTTGAAGTGAGGAGTAAATGTGCTCTTAGGCTTTAAATCTGTTAAGGGCACATTAACTGATCTTGCATCTTCATTACATTGTAATAACTCAATCAACATATCTAGGCATTCCAAATCTTTAACAGTCAACCCTAGGTGTTGTGCTTTCTGTTCTTTCCTAGTAGTGTGATATTTGAATAGGGCCAGTTTACGGGCAAAAAGATGTAGGTCCTTGGTCCAAATAAATTTGTTAAATGGAGGGATAGGTACGAAGGTAAGACCTTTCTGCAAAACTAAAATTTCTGTATCTGATAGAGTGAAAGAGGAGATGTTCACAATTTTCAGATCGTCAGGACCTAATTTCGGTACCTCCCCTGCTCTTTTGGGATTGTCTGGTGTTTGGACCTTTGAGTTCCTCGGCCTGTCTTAGGCCTAAAAAATCAACCCCTTTGCATAGTATTCTTTTAGGAGCTAAAGCTTGGGAAGTTTGACTGGAGGAGGTAGTGGAATCATGCTCCTCATTGTCAGTTGACTCATACTCTGAGGTACTGAATTGGTCAGAGTATGTCCTTACTCTTTTTTTGAAATGACGGTATATCCTACCGGTCTCAAAACCAGTAGTGTCTCTTAGAAACTTCTGATGCTTTTTTGTCTTAAAGGGAAACTCCAGTGCCAGAAAAACGATCAGTTTTTCTGGCACTGGAGGGTCCCTCTCCCTCCCACCCACCAATCCCCGGTTACTGAAGGGGTGAAAACCCCTTCAGTGACTTACCTGGGACAGCGGCGATGTCCCTCGCCGCTGTCTCCGCCTCCGCGACGCTCCTCCTAGTGATTACGTCGGCCGGTGGGCGAGACTGATCTCGCTCACCGGCCGAGGAGACCTAATGCGCATGCGCGGAAATTCCGCGCATGCGCATTACGTCTCCCCATAGGAAAGCATTGAAAAATCATTTCAATGCTTTCCTATGGGGTTTTGAGCGACGCTGGAGGTCCTCACACAGCGTGAGGACGTCCAGCGACGCTCTAGCACAGGAAACCTGTGCTAGAACCCAGGAAGTGACCTCTAGTGGCTGTCTAATAGACAGCCACTAGAGGTGGAGTTAACCCTGCAATGTAAATATTGCAGTTTATGAAAAACTGCAATAATTACACTTGCAGGGTTAAGGGTAGTGGGAGTTGGCACCCAGACCACTCCAATGAGCAGAAGTGGTCTGGGTGCCTACAGTGTCCCTTTAATTTGGTATGAGAATTTATCAAGATAATTTTTAAGCTTCACTTCAAGACTCTGAAATAGAGGGTCTGTATTAATTTTTTGGACTACCTCTATCTCAGTGTCTAATTCCTGTTGTATCTTAGTAATTGCTCAACCCTTGAAGACTTTAAAACAAAGGCTGTCAGCCTTCGGAAGTCTTTCAAAGATAAAGGGTACCCCAATAGAGTGTTAAAAAGGGCATACTCTAGGGCACTAAATTCAGATAGAGTGAACCTTCTTCAGGATAAAATTTCATCCACAAGTCACCAGATTCGATGTATTGGGACATACGATGCAGGTTGGCATACAATGTTGTCAATTCTTGGCAGATATTGGCCAATCCTGACATCAGATGTCCATATTAAGTCAGTGATTTCATCATTCTCCTCTGTTACAGCACGAAGAGGGAAGAATTTTAAGGACCTATTGGTACCCAGTCACTTTGGACCCCCCAGTAGTTCTCCCAAGCTGTACCTCCCTAAAGGCACACACAGGTGTGGTCACTGTAGTATGTAGCTAGGGAAACTAGGACTTTCTCGGACAGTCTGAACCAGGATCTTCACTCAGTACAGTCCTTTTTCAACTGCCGTACTGAGGGAGTAATCTACCTGTTGATATGTTCCTGCGGAATCAAGTATGTCGGAAAGACTTTCCTCCCTTTTAAATTCTGTATTAAGGAACATGTAAATTCAGTCAGAAGGAGATTGGAAACTCCCATCGCAAGGCATCTTAAAGTATACCATGCCAACTCATCCAGTAGGATACGCTTTATGGGCATATAACTCATAACCCAAACCCAACGCAAAGGGGATTGGGATAGCAAGCTAAAGCAAAGAGAATCCTACTGGATTTATACGTTGAAAACACTTTCTCCACAGGGATTAAACAAAGGTTTTTCGTTTACATAATTTCTATAGATTTATAGGTTTTTTTCCATCAACAGAAAATAGGCCTTTCCATCTGTCTAACCTTATTTTAATTGCTGTCTGTAAATATGTTTATATGTAAATAATTAAAGTTTTTTTGTTTTTCACGAAGTAATTGTATAAATCCCTACCGGCTTTGACCTGACTTTATAACTGATCTTATTGGCTAAAAGCTATTGCCTAAAAATTATAAGATTAATATTTTTACCTTACCTTTAACGGTGGTCCTTTCTATACCCTTCTACATTTTGTAGAAGTAAATTATTATATTGGAAATGCTTCTTTCCCCTTCTGTCCAATCCTGTACAGTATGAGTATATATTATCTAGAATTTGATGCTAGATGACCCAATAATACACAGGACTTACTATATAGACACCTTTCATCTGTATCAGTACAGGAATTCCTACATAGAGAGACCTCTGGAAGGTGGAAGCCTTAGATTACCTGGCTTGTCACCATCCTAGCTTATTGTTAGGAAACAGTACTTATAGTGTTTTGACAGTAGAGGGTATTTTATTTTGTAAGTTTAGAAGTTCCATGACTTGATGGGGTTAAAATTCCTAACCCTTAACTCTTAGGTTTTATGTTAATCAATTTATTATATGCATTAGCTACATTCAGTAAGATGATTGCTTTTTCTATCTCTGTATTAGCCGTGACGTTGAGGGGTGGGGCGTTTGACAGTACACCCTCCCCCTACAGTGATTGACTCTGATTGACTATGATGCAGTAGAGGGGGCGTGGTGACCTTACGTCACTCACTCATCCCCCTCCCGTCGGATCAACATTGACTGATCCTGCTATCACCCAATGGCCGTGGTGACTATAAGTCATTCACCCACGCCCCTCAACACGCTCGATCAGCTGCAGGGATTTTCTCCCTGATTGAACAGGTATTTAACCGGCACAATGGGATACATATGTGAACTTGCTCCTGACGACGGCGTGTATTCACGCTGAAACGCGCGTCGAGCACTTTTCTTTATTTTTATTTTCACTTTAGGTAGCACCTAGGTAGTCAGTATGATGGGATTATTTAGTTAGTTTATCAGATTATTTAGGATCTCTAGTCCTTTGTGTGGTGCTTTTTTGACCTCATATAGGGCTATTTATTTAGGGTTTGTTTAACCCATCTGCCTATAGGATTTTTAAGACTGCCTTATGATAGTAGGGATTTTTCATATATATATATATATATATATATATTTTTGTTTGGGTTATCAGCTCCTATTTTTAGGAAGCTTTGGGTGGTACAGGGTGGATTAGGGGATTTTTCTGTTTACTTCCCCCCCCCACCCACCCTAGCTACCCCTTACCCATTATATGTGATTTCCCTCTCCTTTTTTCCTTTTATTATCTGGTACTATCTAAGTGCCTCTTTCTGTGCTCAGAGCTACTTTCTTTGGATCCCCTTGTTTCAAGGGTCTCCTTGCTGTATCACTGACAGATACATTTACTGACAAACATATACACACACTCACTGACAGACACACACTCACTGACAGATAAATTTACTGACAAACACACACACACACTCGCTGACACACGCACACTTACTGACAGACACACACTTACTGACAGACATACACACACACACTTCCTAACAGACACAAACCAACTGACAGACACAATCTTACTGACAGACATACACACACTCACTGACAGACATACACACACACTCACTGACAGACATACACACACTCAATGACAGACACACACTTACTCACAGACACATGCACACACACAAACTGACAGATACATTTACTGACAAACACAAACACTCACTGATAGATACATTTACTGACAAACACACATACACACTTACTTACAGACACACTTGCTGACACACACCTAAACACTGACAGACACACACACTGACAGTCACACTGACAGACACACTGACATACACACACACTGACAGACACACACATTCACTGACAGATACATTTACTGACAAACACACACACACACTCACTGACAGACACACTCACTGACAGATACATTTACTGACAAACACACATACACACTTACTGACAGACACACTTGCTGACACACACCCAAACACTGACAGACACACACACTGACAGTCACACTGACAGACACACTGACATACACACACACTGACAGACACACACATTCACTGACATATACATTTACTGACAAACACACACACACTCACTGACAGACACACTCACTGACAGATACATTTACTGAAAAACACACACACACACACACACACTCACTGACAGACACACTCGTTGACACACGCACACTTACTAACAGACACAAACTAACTGACAGACACAATCTTACTGACAGATATACACACACACTCACTGACAGACATGCACACACACTTACTCACAGACACACGCACACACACTCACACACACTTTCTGATAGACACATACACACTTACACAGTCTTGCACACACACTCACACACACACACACTCACACTTACTGACAGACATACACACACACACTTACTGACAGACACACACTTACTCACAGACACATGCACAGTCACTGACATTCATACACACACTCACTAACAGACACAAACTAACTGACAGACACACACTTACTGACAGACACACACACACTCACTGACAGACACACACTTACGGATAGACACATACACACTTACACAGTCTTGCACACACACACTCACAAATTAATTGTATTGTTTGTTGCTCCTATCTTTAGGAGTCTTCTGGGTCCTCTACCCGTGGTCCAGTGGCTTTCATGATCTTCCTGCTCCTCTCTCCTCCCTCGCACTGTTTAGTGATGCAGGGCCGGAATTACGCCATATTCCGGCTCCCGGCATCACCACAGAGGGCGCGTGAGGAAGCAGGAAGATCATCAGCACAGACAGTGCTCTCTCGCCACCGCCTGCCTCCTTCCTCACCCGGCCGGTATAATGCTGCAGAGTAGGCACCTGCCGTCTGAGATAAGCAGGTGCCTACTCTGCCTTGCTGCATAACCACCAGTCTGGGGGCCCCTTATGAGGCCCCGTGCATCCGCCCAGAATTGGCCCTGATGTAGTGTGCTCATTAGTAAATGGTTTTTCATACGTTTTGCCTCTCTATACATCATATTCGGCTTTTCTGACCAAACTGACTTTGAAATTAGGTGGTCCATTAAAATGTTTCAATACTTTTCAATTTTTTTCCCAATTGTCCCACTAAAATTACACACAAATAGGATTCCTTCTTTTATTTTCTTCTCTTTTTTGTCTTTATATTTTAAACGTTTAGTACATTTAATACTCTTTACTTGTTCTGTTAAGACATTCAGGGCCAGGTCTTTGTGTCCTTTTTCTATAAAATTGTCCATATTCTTCCCTGGCAATAGGGTGAGATGTATACTGTACAATCAGAATGACATAGTAGGCAAAATAAATGTGTACTCTTTGTACTGCATATTAGCATTGATAAAATCAGGCAGATTTAAATAGAAGAAAATAAAAGAAAAGCAAGTGCTGAAGGATTAACGTAAAACCCAAGTGAGTTCGCATGAGTCGATTGTCACCGCTTTGGCCATTTTTGGTTGTAGTAGGGCCGTGAGGAGCCGTCGAGCGACATGAGGCAGCTCAGCCTCGGCTATGTTGTCACTGATGCCCCTGACCTTGAGATTTTTTCGTCTTCGTTTATCCTCAAGTTCTGCAAATTTCAGGTCATTGAGGGTGAATTGTTGCCTTAGCTCCTGTATTTCCTGCTGGAGCTGACGGATTTGACTGGTGTGGGTGGTTGCAGAGACTTCCACAGCTCCCAGTCTTCCAGTGGGGCCCCGCAGGGTGTCCCGAATCGATGCGACATCCGCAGAGATTTTGGCGTGGTGGTCCGCCATGAGGTCTCTGATGGCCTCCATGCTCACTGGCGTGGGTGCCGAGTTCGGCAACTGTTGCGCCTTTGCTGGTGGAGAGGACCGGCTCGTCGGGACGTGCTCCCCCCCATCCTCATCTGACGTCTCAGTGTAAAAATCCGAGCATCCTCCGTGTAGGGACGCCATATTCGAGACCGCGGCTCCTAGGGCCTGCCGCCACATCTCGTCGATATGCATGCCCGACGCAGGCTTTTCAGGCCTGAGCTTCTTATTTTTCTTCCCCATTGGGAGCGTGTAGGCTTCGTGGTCGTTTTTGGGGAGATTCCGACCTTTGGTGGTAGGTAAATTGGGTTATTTGGACTGTCGTCGCTCAGAGTTCAGCCGACATGCGACTGCTCTCCTCCGTTGCTTAGCTCCGCCCCCAGCTATTTTTTTTTTTTTATGTAACTGTTGGCATCTAATGATTTGAAAAAGTACAAGTTTTTTTCCCCAACATCCATATATATAGTTGTGAATTTTAGGCCAAATTAGCCCAACTCACTATGAATTCCTGACAATTCTTACTTTAGTGAGTGACCCTGGTTAGCTTGCCACGATACTTCTCTGCCCCTCCAGCAATGTTTCACCAACATGGCTTTACTTACTATCAGAGCTAAGTGGCAGAAAAAAATCTTTCAATGGATAATAAAAGCCTCGTTAGAAGAGGTATGCGGCTCTTTTCTATATTGAAAACCATACATTAAAATAGGTATACAATATACATACATGGGATTCGTCTTTTGACATAAGAGAGCTGAGCATCTCTCGGCTCAATATGCTGCAGGTCGGAATTTAAAAAAAACGAAAAGAGAGCTAAGGTCCTAGGGATTTACTCACTTGTGATGGAAGTGTGATAATGTTCAATCGAAATTGTGACTTTTTAGAAATTAACATTGTTACAACTCCCACTCCAGCTGTCAGTTAGACAACTAGTCTTGTTACGTTCTGGTAGGTCAGACCAGTGGAGCGAAATCCAATTTACTTCTAATTGAGCTGCATTAGGAAGTCTGTGATTGGACAGCCACAGAAAGTCCAGGCGGGGCTAGAAGGGGAAGGGGTTTGTAAAGAAGCAGACAAGAGAACTGCAGCTAAACTGTAAACTGTTTTTAGATCTACCCCAAGTGAAAAAAATGCATAAATAAATGCATGAATGTTTTGATTTGGGGTATATCTACTAAATAGTAATTTTAATTTTTTTAATTTAAAAATAAATAAATTATGTAGCCAGTGGATTCCCATTGCCAACCAGGTTACACAAACTTATACTGATAATGCAGAAGTATAAAATTGACATTGAGAGGGTGGCAGAAGAGGGGGGTATCTCTGTGTAACAAGAACAACACTGTTTTTAGTCAAATTACATCAGGGTCAAACCTGGGTACAGTACCGTTAGAGAGTCCCTTTAACCCCTTAAGGACCAAACTTCTGGAATAAAAGGGAATCATGACATGTCACACATGTCAGGTGTCCTTAAGGGGTTAAGGTTTGCATTTTTAAAACATGTTAATCTATATCCTATAAAGGTAAATATAGCGTATATTTGTGCAAAAATGCATCTGATGGGGCATTATGTAAATCCGCCTTATCCTTATTTTTATTAGATTTGTTCTATAGTACCTCGTTAAGGTGTCCCTTTATGTTAAAATGTGAACATTTTTAGGTTTATTTGATTATTATCACAGTTCTCAATAGACTCGGCTCAGCTTGTTTGAAGTCTTACCTTGATCCTGGCTCATACTTATATAAATTGTATTCATGTCTTCCATTTCGAATTGTAAAGAATAAAATGTTACTTGGCTAATAATTGAAAACCCTTTTGTGACATTTAATGAGAGCTATATCCAAATACTGGTTCACAAAAGTGTCTGCAGCCATTTATCTTTCGGTCCTATGTTTCTGCTGTCATCTAATGTTTATGGAATTGCCTCTGACATTCACAGTGTGAATCATATCATGAAAAAGCAGCCAAAAGATTATTTCACGAAGGATGATTATTGTGGAGGAAACCGAACGGTTGGGGCACCGGGGATTGTCTTTTATGGGTCAAGAAAATCCCTTTTGTGATAAATTAATATTGCAAGGTATTTTTTCCTGGTCTAACTCTTTCACTCTCTGATAGAGTACATGAATTCAATTATTATATGTCTGTATTATATTATTATTTGGCAAAACTGTAAGGGTACATGAAGAATAGAGTTTAAAGTGCCTAAAAAAAATACAGATATAAACTTTACAATCTCTCTTTTTTTTCTTTGTTTACACTTATTAATATTAAGCTGTGTTTTGATGTTAAAAAGGAAAAAAAGTTTCCTTTTTTTCCGTTCATTATTGTGATAATGTATTGACACCATATCATTACTTCCATTTGTAAACTGTCGTGATCAAGGGCGTCAGCATTGGAAGGGGTATTTGCTGGCAGCAGCTAGAACCCCAGATGGGCCTCTGAAAGCCTAAATGGGTCTAAATTTCGCTATTAATTACCTTAAGCCCACATCCTGTGTTCTGTGCCAGGCAGGGCAGGGGACTAAGGGCTAACAGTAACAGCAAAATGCTGAAGACAATGGAGGAGATGGGGGGTATCTCTGCTGGGAGAAAACCACTGGCTCGGCACCCGTGAGTTTGACTGTACAAAGTGTTGCCCCGGATTACCATGACAACGCTCTGAACACTTACCCTTTCGGGGGGCCGGCCGGGGTCCTCTGTTCGAGCTGCGCGCGGTCCTGCTGCTGCACGAGCCGCGCGCGGCTCATCCTAAGGCAGGAACAGGAAGGCGGGCAGTGACCGCGAGAAATCTCGGGCGTGCTCTTAAAGGGACTGTGGGAGCCTAAATTGGAACAGGCCTCCCATTGGTCCCTGTCATGCCCCACTCCCCATACACTTACCTTTTGGGGGCGTGGAGATGACAGGAACCAATCAAAATAGTTGTTTAGCTATTTAAACTCACCTTTTTCCCTTGATTCCTTGCCCTATCGCGGTTTCTGTTTCAGTTCCCTTTAGCGCTTGTTGTGTTCAGTTGTGTTACTTCGTACTTGACCTTGGCTTTGTTTTCTGACTACGTTATCTCTTTATCCTTATCTGTTTTGTTTGCCGGCTTGCTGTTTACTGTGTACCAGACCCCGGCTAGTCCTAGTTTTCGTTGTCTCTTTGTGCCCTTTGAACTCGGATCGTTCCTGACTCTGTACTTCTCCTATTTACGTTGAGTCCGGACACTCTAAGGTCCGGTAGATGTATCTTCCCTCTGTGTTGTCTTCTGTTTAGCTGAATCCTGCGTGTTAGGGTATATTTTCATTACAGAAACATAGAAACATAGACTGTGACGGCAGATAACAACCATTCGGCCCATCTAGTCTGCCCAAATTTCTAAATACTTTCATTAATCCCTGACCTTATCGTATAGTTAGGATAGCCTTATGCCTATCCCACGCATGCTTAAACTCCTTTACTGTGTTAACCTCTACCACTTTAGCTGGAAGGCTATTCCATGCATCCACTACCCTCTCAGTAAAGTAATACTTCCTGATATTATTTTTAAACCTTTGCCCCTCTAATGTAAGACTATGTCCTCTTGTTGTGGTAGTTTTTCTTCTTTTAAATATGGTCTCCTCCTTTACTGTATTAATTCCCTTTATGTATTTAAATGTTTCTATCATATCCCCCTGTCTGACATATTCTATATTGAAACTGGATATCTTGTTCAAACTGAACAGTCTACCCTTATCCTTTATTGGAGCTACCAAGCTGTATAGACCACAAAAAGCTTAACCAACATTCATCTGATTTAATTTACTGCAAAAAAGAGTCACAGAAAATAACTACATCCTAGAAAAGCTTCAAAAGACACACATGCCCCTAGGGAAATAAAACGCAATAAGCATATGGCTGGACACACGTTTTGGCATTAAATCGCGCCCTCATCAGTGACCGAGGCAGCTCTCCTGACATCTTAACATTTTCTTCCAGACATCACTCGCTATAGCTGTGAGACATTTTATAGAGGATAACGCAGCCTCAGAGGATCTAATGTAGAAAATGTTGTACTCTTGGACATATACCAGGACAGGACTCCTAGAGACTTTGTCATAACCTCTGATTTTAGAAAAATCAAACCATTTGCTAGCAATTCTGCTAACACAATATATAGATGAAATTAGATTTTCTGTCATTTAAGATTGCGTTGTATTTGTCATGAAAGATACCATTTAAAGATAGCTGCAAATAACAGCTGTGTAATTTTGTTAAGAAATTAATTGGATCTCCCAAACACTTGTGATTTAGAAATTCTATCAGTCCAATAGGTAATATGTTATAAAATATTTTGATATATACTGGCAGATTAATTTATTAGTGGAACATGCTAAATTTAGCAAGCACAAAATGGTCAAAATATTCACATATATATCATGCCTTAAACATCCCTCTAAGGAGACAGATTGACCTGGGGACCATACTATCTCATCGTATAATGATTGTCTTTTTGTGAGAGGGAAGTGAAGCTTCTAAGGATGAATTTCGGAATCCACTGGGTCTTCATTAGTTTGGCTTTTTGATATTTCAACTACTTAAAGACATCTAGCAGAAATACTTTTTTTCTGTCTTCATTTGCACTGTTCAAAATAGAAAAATATGCGTAGCTTTTTTTTTTTGCAGTGCATATGAGGGTAACATACAGGCATGTGGTACCCCAAAGACAGTCCGCATGCATAGTTCAAAACAGTGATAGCATATCAATAAGAACAGTGGGGTATGTTATAACAGTGCACTAATTTTATATTTAAGTACAGGAGTGTCGAGTTTAACCCCTTAAGGACACATGACATGTGTGACATGTCACGATTCCCTTTTATACTGCAAGTAGGGGCATATCTATTAAACAGTGAGCAGCCTGTGGCTGCTCACTGTAAAAAAATAAAATAAAAAATAACTAAAGGGGGGGACCTATTGCCCTCCCCGGCCCCCAGCCCTGAGCGGCGGGTGGGGGCACTAATGTAAAATAATGGGGGGGGGGACACCTATTGTCCTCCCCCCGGGCCCCCACCCCTGAGCGGTGGGTGGGGCCCCTAAATACTAATAAGGGGGGACCTAATGTCCTCCCCCCTGGCCCCCACCCCTGAGCGGTGGGTGGGGCCCCTAAATTATAATAAGGGGGGACCTAATGTCCTCCCCCCTGGCCCCCACCCCTAAGCGTTGGGTGGGGGCCCAAAATACTAACAAGGGGGGGACCTAATGTCCTCCCCCCTGGCCCCCACCCCTGAGCGGTGGGTGGGGCCCCTAAATTATAATAAGGGGGGACCTAATGTCCTCCCCCCTGACCCCCACCCATGAGCGGAGGGTGGGGGCCCTAAATTGGAATAAGAGGGGGACCTAGTGTCCTCCCCCCTGGCCCCCACCCCTGAGCGGTGGGTGGGGCCCCTAAATACTAATAAGAGGGGGACCTAGTGTCCTCCCCCCTGGCCCCTACCCCTCAGCAGCGAGTGGGGGCCCTAAATACTAATAAGGGGGGGACCTAAGGTCCTCCCCCTGGCCCCCACCCCTGAGCGGCGGGTGGGGGCCCTAAAAACAATGTCGTCATCCCCCAGGTGACATGGGGTCCCCAAACCCCAAATAAAAATTATCCCCCTACCTACCCCCCTCACCCTAAAAATAATGAGGGGCGGACCTTTAACTATGTACCTGTAAAAAAAAAAAAACATTCAATGTTTTCTTTCTTCTAAAATCTTCTTTTTTCAGCCCCAAAAAAGGCCAAATAAAAAACCATAATAACCGACGCAATTATAAAAAAAAAAAGAGCGCAAAAAAAAATAATCCTTCTTCACCCATGGAGGGCTCCGCGCAGACTGAGCTCTGCAGGGCGGGGGAAGGCTTATAAAGCCTTGCCCTGCCCTGCAATTAGGCTCAGAGCACTCTGATTGGTGGGTTTAAGCCATCCAATCAGAGTGCTCTGACAGGTTAGGGCACCCACCCGCCGCTCAGGGGTGAGGGGTGGGGGGGGAACTTTTTTTTTTAACAGTGAGCAGTCACAGGCTGCTCACTGTTTACTAGACATGCCCCTACTCACGGTATAGCGAGTAGGGGCAAAATTTACTAATACTAAGTCATTTTTACTTAGTATTAGTAAATGTGGCTGAAATTTGTTGAAGTGCCGAAGTTACGAAGTTGCCAAAAGTTCCGAAGTCTTGACGTGCCGAATTGCCGAAGTCCCGAATTGCGAAAATCCCGAATTTCGGAATGCCGAACCGAAATTTTCCCCATGCACATGCCTAGCTCCCATTACTATTGTGTTTGCATACATGTATGTCTCATTCAGCCATTGTACTGAGCTATAAAATATATTGGTGTTTCATTGGTAATTAAGTTTAAAAGGTGAGACAGGTTCCCAATACACAGAATTGTCTCATTAAAAGTCTGGTCATCAAGTAAGTTTTAAGGACACGTTGGACTGAAGCCAATGCTTTATCATCCTTTCATTATCTGTCTTACAATAAATACATCCAACCTTCACAATATCTTAATTTTCACTTCCCTTTCAAGTTTCCTTTGTGAATCTCTTTTAATGATCGGCTCAGAGCTCTTAGATTACAATCACACATGTTCTTCCTTTCTACTCTGAAAACTGCAAGGCAGCGCACCATATTTAAGATCTTGCTGAGTTGGTTGACATCTCACTAAGATAATGACTGACTCTAAGGAATAAGATATTCTCCAGGCATGAGTTTTAAAACCAGGCTGTCTTGTACATTCACTAGAGAAGTAGCATTAAATATACAGACACGTGATTGGTGTGCAGATTAAAACTATTTAGAATTTACATTTAAAAGGGAAATCTGTGCTTTTTCCGTGTTTATTATACATACAACCTGACGATGTTGTGCACTAAACAGTAAGGTCGGAATGCCTGCCACATTTAGTAACATGTATCAACTTTATCTTTTGTTGTTCTGTTTCGAAGAGCAGCATTCACTCATTCTTCATGACTCCTAAAACTAAAGCATTGGTGGAAGTGGATAATAGTATTAAGTAACATAATTAATTATGTGAGCAATGCATGACAACATATTTAATCAATCAGGCTCTCAGGCTAAGTCTTAAAGATTTGTATTAATCCACAGGCCTGGACTTTGATGGCTGATGTGGCAGTACTGTTGTTATTGAGGGGCTTGAGGGTTAAAGCTCCTGATGTAGGTTTGTAAAGCCCCAGACAACAAAATATTAAAGAGACACTATAGTCACCAGAACAAAGACAGCTTATTGTATTTGTTCTGGTGAGTAGAATCATTCCCTTCAGTCTTTTTGCTGTAAACACTGTCTTTTCAGAGAAAATACATTGTTTACATTGCCGCCTAGTGATAACTCCACTGGCCAGTCCTCAGATGGCTGCTAGGGGACAGTGTGCACACTGTGCAGTACTGCCATTCAGTGTATCCACCCTCTGCACGCAGACACTGAACTTTCCTCATAGAGATGCATTGATTCAATTCATCTATATGAGAAGATGCTGATTGGCCAGGGCTGAGTTTGACTTGTGCTGGCTCCCCCTGATCTGCCTCCTTGACAGTCTCAGCCAATCCTATGGGGAAGCATTGTGATTGGCTGAGATCGTCACTTCTGATCACTTCTGCAAGCGGCAGCAGCTACAGACTTGAATACAAGTTAGATTTTACTATATTTAGGGAGGCAAGGTGGGCCAGGGGGGTTAGATGGTTCCAGTGTTGGCAGTTATGTCCACCATGGCAGGCCTTACACTTTTTCCTCCATTGGGCAGTTTTGTGTCTAAAACAACTCTATAACAAGAAAACATTTACAAATAAATCAGGAGCTGTAAGCTGTATAAAATGTAACTTCTATATTTATCTTGACTGAGGACCTTTAAACTCCATGTCTGAAAGCATCATTAATGTATAGAATGTATTCTGCATATTTACTCTCTCTCCATTTAAAAGTTAATAGAAAATGAACTTTTAAAGCTGTGATGCTCTATGTCATAATTTAATTAGCATCTTCAGAGGTCGACATTGTCGTTTAGATGATTTGACCTTTGTAAAAAGAGTTTGTCATTCCATCATTGATACGGAACAGCTTATTCACTTGACTTTAATTATATACTGTGCATTTGCCAAATGGCTGGAGGCTTAACAAGTGCATCAGTGTATGTAAATGTTAGCTAAATACTAAAGTACACTGTTCTATTATAACATGACATTTAATTTTAGGAAGTTAGATTTGGTTCACTTTCTAATTACATTTTCAAAAGTCAGAGTATGGGTAATTCATTGAAAAAAAAAATGTTTTTTCTTCTTTTATGAAACTGACCATTTTTACGCAGAAAAAAACCCTTCTAAATGCCACTGCACTGAGGGAGAGACATGCTGCTACAGGAAAACAACTTCGCGGGGACTTCTAAACATGCTGTAGGTGTTCCAATAAATGGGGTCCAATTCAAAAAGACATGAAGTCTCAATTCGGGAGTTAAAGGAAAACTGCAAGCACCATACCAACTTTAGCACACTGGGGTTATGGTGCCAGGAGTACCCTAGCACTTACTCATTGTAAGGAGCTAATCCATTTTAGAAAAGTTTGACATCTTACTTGTGGTCCGCTGGGCACTGCTCTCCACCTCTCCACCAAAGGTCTCAATTGATGCTCTCAGTCAATGAGCTAGTCCTTCGTTTAGGAGAGCTAATGGCAGTCACTGTTTCTGAGCATCCTATTCTCGATAGGAAGTATGGAGGTGGGTAGCAGTGCCAGACGGACCCCCGATAAGAGGTGAAACAGTAAAAAAAATGGTTGCACTACACACAGTTGGGAGGGGCATGGCACTTCTTGCACCATAACCACTACATCATGCTATAGTTGTTATGGTGCTTGGTGTGTTTCTTTTACTCCTGATTTAGGATCTAATTAAGGTGCTATGCTAAATGCATTTTAATATTAATTATATTACAAATGAAGAATGGAACCTGGAGCTAAATTTCCAGTTGAAGAATAAGTCACTAGGCTAATTCCATATAAAATATTTTAACAAAAAGAGTTTAAGCAACAATTCTATAAATGTGCAGGTTATTTAAAAGACAATACTTTTATTTAAATCAGAGATTACAAACTTGCAAACAGCTCCAAATAAGGTTTGGCGCAATTCAAATGATTTGAAAGGAATAGAGTTCAATGTGAGGTTTTATGTGCTAAATATGTGTCTTCATCCTTCAGTGCCCTCCCTGTGTATTTCACCAACCAGTGACTTACCAATGACTTTGCAGACCTTGAATGCAGCATTAAATTAATTGGTGCATGTTATTGACTTTTAACAAATATACAGTTTAAGTAATCATGGAATGAAGCCATAACCGTTACCATGTATTGTGTCTTCTGTATACAGTCTGCCATCACTGTTCATTTACCTCCCTTACTATATGAAGTATATAGCTGTGAAAATAAAGGGTGTATACAGTGTAAACAATGCAAACAAGTGTGGTAGCTAGAATGCCACAGACCACCTGAGTGGGAAACCCCTCACACCACTCTATATAACATAAATAAATACATACAAAAGGTGGTAAATCACACTTCCGGTTATATCTGTAAAAAATAAATATAACACGCACAATAGTGTAATACGGTTGGTATAACTGGACAGTGCAGAATTCTCAAAATGAGGTACTCACAAACGTGGAGCCAATGACGTGTGGCTCTCACTGATATCGCCTTGGGACGTTTTTTGGAAGGATGTCCCTCTCCTGCCTGGCTCACTGCTCCCACTTGATTTCCACACGATTCCACGATGGGTTGGTGTACTCACTTTCTCAGGAACAATAGATAAATAATCAGGCTCTTTGATGAGTAGAAAATGGCATAAAAAGCCAATGAATTTATTCTTGTAAAAGCAAAATATAAAAGCAAAATATAAAAACACACTGTATTAAAATAGCATGTAAAATGATGCAGAACTTTTAGCAAAAAACTGCTAAAAGAAAAGGTAGCCAAATGGCTAATGGGTAGTCCGAAACGCGTTTCGCCCCTATTGGGGCTTTTTCAATCGGTAATAGAGTCCAAAATCTTCTCTGGCGGCTTTTTCTTGCATTGCGTCTTTTTTACTTCCAGGATTTCGCCGTGGAACGCACTGTGCGTTCCAAATCACTTCCGGGTTCGGGTTTTTTCTTTTGGAACGCATTGTTGCGTTCCACTTCGTTCTCCACGTCACTTCCTAGTCTCAGATCTCGGTCGTTCACAGCACTTAGTGTATTTTACCATACACAAACCAGTCTCTTATTTTAGTATGGAGGAAACAGTCTCTTTATAGCCTCAATTAAACAGATAAATCTCATTAGTAATATATCACCAAAAAATATGCACTTCTTTTTTATTTGACCATAATGTAAAAAGGGAAAGAAGGGAAAGGAGTGACCTTAAAATATATAAGGGATAACCACTAAGATGTGTCAAATCCATCTATTGTATGACCGATAAAGGTATAGTTAATACAAGGATAATATGCAAAAAAGAAAGTCTTCTTAACTAATACTCATTTAAAGGGGGCAAAAATAGACCCCCCTTACATTGTGTGGAGGCTTCTAACAACATACAATTAGTATATAGCTGCCTATGAAAACACAGCCAAGGTGTGTAGTATACACTGCTTGGTTATAATATGTTCCAAACTTATTTTGTGATATCAAAAGTCCTATGTACCGTATGTAATATAAGCATGTATGGGTGAGCTATTCGTGCTTGGTGCAAGTGGATATGTATCTCCCTCAAAAGACAATAAAGTAAATTGCAGTTATTTTGTTGCATTTTATTAATTGGAGCGGCCCTTGTCATCTGCACATTTAATAAAAACATAAAAAACAAAAACCACAAAGAAACTACTATTCAAACATAATGGCATAATAATATGGGTGTTTTATGTCTGAGAATCCCTGTTTATGGTTTAGAACACTTTAATTTATCCACCTATGTTTAGATAAGGATACCCATAAGATTCGCCTGTAGATCCCTGCTTCTATTTGAGATGAAATGTGACTTCCCCACCCATGCAAACCTTCTCTGTGTTCAGATACTTTGAGGATTTATTTTTAAAGATACATTCCATGATAACATTTAGCAATATGCAGAAGCATTCCACTCAAGCCAGTGGCGTTAGTACCACTTTAAGAATGTTGTTTAATAATTGTGCTTATACATAAACCCCATTGTCTGTAAATTAGGTCAACATTGCAGCAACATGATTCACCACTTCAAAGTTCAAGCCCGTTACTATACTAGCTCACTCTGCCAATGTCTATAACATTGCTTGGCTCTTACTTATCTTTTAATTGCATTTTTGGTAATCTCAAAATTCAAGTTCGGTACATGACTATGGCTCTCTTATTAAATAGTCCAAAAATATATATTCACATGAGTGGTTGAGAAAAATCGGCAGCGCTCCCTGAAATCATCATGTTTACGTCAAATGGAATATAACATTTTTTTTTACATTAATGGCAGCAATTTTTCACATTTGTCTCCTGGAATTAAGGAATCAAAATGGACAATTTCTATAAATCTCATTAGGGTTTTTTTTACCCTACAAAAAAAGGGGAGTTTGAAGAAATACCTAGCAAGAATTGTTATTAATAAATATAGGAAAACAAATATGCTTAGGGTATTCATTGTTATAACAGCCCCCTCAAAAAATAAAAGTAAACCCAGTCCGTATTCATGTTGTGAAAACTAAAACTACTACTTAAATCTTACTCCTATTACATTGCAGGATTCTATATAGAACTGTTGCTAGCTTAAAATACAGACGATAAAGTTTACTGCGGGAATAAATTAAGCTTTGTACTATAGGTATGCATATATTTTGTCACAAATTATTTTGGGGCAAAAGGGCCGTTCCTCTACATCCATCAGACTTTCCTGTCAAAAATGCCAATGCCAATGAGCAAATTATGCTGGTGAAAGTGTATGAATGAATTGTCACAAATCTTCCAGCCGTCTGTGACATCCAACTAGCTTGTTAGTGGCTGATTATTTTGCTTGTTTGACAGACAGTGGATGAACCGGAAACGTTGGGTGTGTGTAAGGCTAAAAAACAAAATAGTTAAAAAAAGATAATGTGTCCCAGAAAAGTATATATGGAATGGGTGCAGGATAAATAAGAACACCTACAAACTGCAAGTGAGTACTCCATGCAAATCTTACCTAGCTCAGCCTGTTGCATTTAGCACTGTTCTAAAATCCGAATAGCACCTCTATCAGTCTAATACAGGGACAGCTGTCCACAAGGAAGATTTTTTTTTTCCAACATATGTAACCAGGGCAATGTAAACAATGCATATTAATTTTACCTCTATCCCAAGTGTATCATTTCAATAGGTAACTATAAAACTACGCTGCTACTATTTTACTGTTGAAAATGACTACTGTTATATGTAACCTGTTGCTAATCAAACCATGTGTTAACTACATATGATAGATTCTTTAGGCATTGGTGAAATGCAAGGTAATATTAAACTTTGGTTGAAACGTTGGTTCTGCAGTCTTCATTGCAGCATTGGAGAACCAGCCAGTGTGCAAATCATTGCCAACATAACTATTGATGTCACTGGGCAGATCTTGTAGAGGAGAGTTGGCGTGGTCTAGAACAGTGTTCTCCAACCCAGTCCTCATGGAGCACCAACAGACACAGTGCAGGATTTATGGGTGTCCCTGTTTTATTCCAATAGAGATACTCACAACACCTGGACTGTTGGTGGTCCATGAGGACTGGGATGGGGAACACTTGTCTAGAAGGAGCATAGAAATGTTCTTGTCAACTGAAAAGCTCTCTTTATTTCTGTTTTGTTTTTTTTCTCTTCATTTCTTTGTCATATTTAATCAATGTATACAGGTGTAGAAGCTTTCCTAAACTTAGACAGTAGTGTTTGTCAATTACCTTATTCATTCCTGCAGGTGTAAAGGTTTGCTGAAGTTGGGCAGTATCTGTCAATCGATTACTTTATAGCTGATGTACGAAGAAGGGTCACTCGAATTTTGCACGGTCTTCCTATACCCACCTCTGCCTCTAGTAGTCAGATAGTGGTTGTGTTATAGCTGGAATACCAACATTCTCCGTAGTTCTGCAACAGCAACAGCAACAGCAATATGTAGCATGCATTCTCAAAAACCTCAAAGGAAATAATGTATGTTTAAACAGATGATTTGTGGTTGGTTGGAGGTTTGTTGTTTGTGATTGTATGGAGCCTACGATGTGGCATTAAAGAGGAAATTATGCTGCTGTATTAATGCTAAAGATATTTAAACTTGAAAGGGATAAAGGCCATTTTGTGCAATCTAATGTAAATAAAGTTTTTTTGGGCATGAGGGCTGCAGACAGTTTAGTTTACTAGATCTCTATCTGCTATTTACATATGATTGATGCTAAGAAGATTAAATCATGGATCTGTTTGGAAGGTGCGTTTTAGTTTACTGATTTTCCAGAACGACGTAGAATCTACACCAGAAAATGTAGTAATCTTAACCTCTAACCACTTGTAAACAAATAGCAAATACTTTTGTGGTTTGCATGGGGCTATTTTTCCACACAAAAAATGTCTTTCTTCATTGCAACATTATTACTGGGCGGGATATCCGATAGTTTTGCACATAAATAAAGAGTGAATTTTTAAAAATGTTGTTTTATTTGCAATACTACATTAAGCTTGCTGCCTGTAGTTTAAAATGAAATTAGTCAATAACCAAATTCATTGGCGACACAGAGATTCTGGAGCAGTCTTGCAAGCTCATGATTTCCATTCTAATGGAGAAAATTAAAGGTGCTTTGCTTTGGCCAAATTAAAACTGAAACTACAGATTAAATCAATGTTTTCTCCTACAAGTGGCTTGTTCACCATTTATTTTGTAGCATTAATTGTGACAAGGTGCACAACTTTTAAAAACGTTTGAATTTTTTTTAAGATAGCTGTCTCCAAGATTGGCTTATATTGTAGATGCAATTAATATTTCCTATTGGTTTTGAGATGCATATAGTGAAGAGCAATTCACTATACAGAGAAAGATCACGGTTGACTTACTATTTTAAAAATGATAAATTACAGGAGATACTGTTGCAAACATGACATGCCTTGTTTCTATATCCATCCAATGGTAAATAAAGAAAATAAAAAATTAAAAAATATAAAGCGTCAACATTCCACTATGCCATAGCTATCATTAACCCCTCTCATAAGCTAAAACTCAGGATAGGTTGCAGTAAAACACTGTTCCTATCCCACCCAAAACCCTCACTTCCTGAGTCCACACCTGCTACAAAATAAAGTAAACATTTGCATCCATAAAGCCCTTTTTGTCCTTTTCGGCAGCCCAACTAAATCCTTCAAATTACACCTATACCCCTGTTTAGTGTCACAGCCTTATTTCCCAGTTAATGTCCCCACAGCCATACCTTTCCCAGTAAGCATGGCCAGTACAAGGATTTATGCCGTCCTAGGCAAAAAAGATTTTGCCACCTAGGCAAAAAACTAATTGCCACCTCATTCGCTCCACCGTGGGCATGTAGGTTTATCCCCACAAGATAAAACATTGCCTTACCTTGAAGGGTTAAACAAGATTCTAGTAGCTGTCACAGTGACAGTAACTAGAGACACCTTCGCTACAATGCCATGTTTACATATGCACACACACTGACTCAAACTCATTCACTCACTCACACTCAATGGTTCACACAATCACAATCAGTGACCAATGCACACATAAATACACTGACACACAGAGTGACACACACACGCGCACAGACACACACTGACTCAAGCAGACATACACTGACTTATGTAGACTGACATACACCCATACACACACTGGCCCATGCAAACACACACTCTGACCCATGCAGACATGCACACACAAAGATCCAAGCAGACACGCACACACACTGACCCAAGAAGAGACACACACTGATCCAGACACACACACACACACTGATCCAGACTTAAACAGACACACATAATGATCCAGACACACAAACACAGACCCAAGCAGATACACACTGACCCAAGCAGATACACACTGACCCAAGCAGACACACACAGACCCAAGCAGACAAACACACACATTGATCCAGACACACACACACTGACCCAAGCATATACACACACACTGATTCGAGCAGACACACACACACTAATCGTGCAATGTGTCCGTGCACTGCTGGGATATGAGTTATGGGGGGGGGGAGTCTCAGTGCTCTTTGCGTGCTGAGGTTAATGGCACTGGGCGCTAGTTTGCTCCCTAGCGCCTGGTGCCATGACCACTGGCACACAATACAGAATGTATCTCACATAGAGGGGGGCGACCCTTTAAGAAGCACCGGCCCTGCCAGTAAGTGTCTTTTATAGCCACATTGCTCATTGAGTAATGCTCTCCACAGCCATAGCCCCAAATAATGGCGCCTAGAGCCATATCCCCAGTTAATGGTCCCTCAGCCAAATGCATCCAGTACATCTCCCTACAGTTATTACACAATTAAATTAGACCCATGTAATGGGGCCCCTTCTGGATCGCTACCTTGCCGTGGTGAAGGGACTTCAATGAAGCTATGAGCTATACCATGTAGGGGCACCAAAGATGGGCAGGTCATAGCAGAGAAGTCAGACGAATCGCGGTCCACTGGAGAAGGAACTAGCAACCCACTCCAGTAACTTTGCTAAGATAAACTATATGGACAAGCACAATCAGAGACATAGCGATATGGCACTGGAAGATGAGCCCCTCAGGTCAGAAGGTGCCTATCACATTACTGAGGAAGAGTAGAGGGCGAGTACGAGTAGCACCAGATCTAATGAAGTAGTTGGGCCAAAGCCGAGAGGACACCCAACTGCAGATGTGTTTGGAGAGGAAAGGGAAGTCCGCTGCTGCAAAGAACAATTTAACATAGGAACCTGGAATGTTAGAACTATAAACCAAGGCACATTGGATGTGATCAAACATGAGATGACAAGGTTAAACATCGATGTCCTCAGAATTAGTGAACTCAAATGGACTGGAATCAGGCATTGCACATCAGACAACCATCACATCTTCTACTGTGGTCAAGCATCCAGCAGTGCTTGGCTAAAACCCGATAAATGACAGAATGATGTCAATTTGAATTCAAGGTAATTCAAGGTAAGCCATTTAACTTCACATGGATCCAAGTTTATGCTCCAACCATGGATGGTGAAGAGCCTGAAATTGTCCAGTTCTATGAAGATATTCAACACATGATAGATATAACACCAAGAAAATATGTTACTATTCTCATAGGAGACTGGAATGCTAAAGTAAGGAACCAAAAGACACCTGGAAAAACTGGCAAGTTTGGCCTTGGAGTTCAAAATGAGATTAGTCAGAGATTAGTAGAATTCTGTCAAGATAATTCTCTGGTCGTAGCAAACACCCTCTTCCAACAGCCTCCGAGACGACTCTACACATGGACATCACCAGATGGACAATATAGAAATCAGATTGACTATATACTTTGCAGCCATAGATGGAGGAGCTCTATACAGTCAGCAAAAACAAGACCTGTAGCTGACTGATGCTCGGACCATGAGCTTCTCATTGCAAAGTTCAGAATTAAACTGAAAAATAAAAGAGGGAATACCATCAGATCAATCAGATACAACATAAATAATATCCCTTGTGAATATGCAGTGGAAGTAAAGAATAGATTTGAGGGACTAGACATGGATGATAGAATGCCTGAAGAACTTTGGACCGAAGTTTGCAATATCATCCAGGAAACCACAAGAAAAACTATCCCCAAAAGAAAGAAATCTAAGAAGGCAAACTGGCTAAATGATGAGGCTTTAACCCCTTAAGGACCAAACTTCATGCCATGTGTCCTCAAGGGGTTAAAAATAACCCAGGAAAGAAGGAAATCGAAAGGTAGTGGAGATCGGAAAGAATTTGTCCAACTGAATGCAGAATTCCAAAGGATAGCAAGAAGAGACAAGGACACATTCTACAATGAGCAATGTAAAGAGATAGAAGAAGATAACAGAATGGGAAAGTCAAGACATCTATTCAAGAAAATTGGGGATCCAAAAGTTATCTTTAATGCCAAAGTAGGTGTGTGATAAGACAAAAATGGCAGGGATTTAACAGAAGAAGATCAGATAAAGAAGAGATGGCAGGAATACACTCAAGATCTAAAATCTAAATCTTGGAGAGCAAAGTGAGGTGGGCCATAGGATGCCTTGCAGATAACAAGGCTGCAGGATTTGATGAAATCCCAATTGAACTATTCAAAATTCTGCAAGATGATGCTGTGAAAATTCTGCTTGCCTCATGCCAAGAAACTTTGAAAACTCAAGAGTGGCCAAAAGACTGAAAAAGGTCAGTCTCCCAATCCCAAAAAAATGCAATGCCAAAGAGTGCACCAGTTATCGAACAATTACACTAATTTCACATGCCAGCAAGGTAATTCTTAAGATCCTACAAGCTCGACAATATATGGACCAGGAATTACCAGATGTACAAGTTGGGTTCCAGAGAGGACGAGGCACAAGAGACCAATGTATGATGGATAAGAGAGAAAGCCAGATAGTTCCAGAAAAACACCTACTTCTGCTTCATAGACTATTCTAAAGCCTTTGACTGTGTGGATCACAACAACATGTGGCAAGTTCTTAAAGAGATGGGAGTACCAGAATATCTCATCCACCTCCTGAGGAATCTGTATATGGACAAATAAGCCACAATCAGAACTGAACATGGGACAACAGAATGGCTCAAGATTGGGAAAGGAGTGCAAAAGGTTGTATATTGTCACCTTATTTATTCAACTTATATGCGGAATACATCATGCGTAAGGCTGGGCTAGATGAATCCAAAGCTGGAATCAATATTGTTGGAAGAAATATCAACAACCTCAGATACGCGGATGATACTACTCTGATGGCTAAAAGTGAGGAAGAATGAAGGACCTGTTGATGATGGTAAAAGTGCAAAAGCTGGCTTGCTGCTTAACGTTAAAAAGACTAAGATCATGGCAAACAGCAATCTCAGTTCCTAGCAAATAGATGGGGAAGAAGTGGAGGTAGTGACAGATTTTATTTTTTTGGGATCCAAGATCTCTTCAGATGATGACTGTAGCCATGAAATTAGTGTTTGCTTCTGGGGAGCAAAGCTATGGCAAGCTTGGAGAAGCTGGTAAAAACTAAAGATATTACAAAGGTCTGCATAGTCAGAACTATGGTATTCCCAGTAGTAACATACGGATGTGAGAGCTGGATTATAAAGAAGGTTGAGCTTGGTAGAATTAATGCCTTTGAACTGTGGTGTTGGTGAAAACTGATTAGAATCCCTTGGATTGCACGAAGATTGCAAGAAGATCCAATAAATCCGTACTACAGGAAATCAAGACAAGCTGTTCACTGGAAGCTATGATCATGAGGCTGAAGCTGAAATATTTTGTCCATATAATGAGAAGGCAGGATTCTCTAGAGAAGACTCTGATGCTGGGAAAGATGGAAGGCACACGAATAAGGGGATGACATAGACAGAGATGGATAGATGAGGTCACTGAAGCCACAAACATGAGGTTGTTGGAGCTCATAGGGGCAGTGACTGACAGATGTACATGGCGTGCTATGGTCCATATGGTCATGGAGAGTCGGACATGACTGAACGACTAAACAACAACAATGGTGTTGGGAGGGTTTGCGTTAAACTCTGTACATTTACACATGTGAGTATAAGCATAAACTTTGTACAATAAAACAGTGTTTTTTTACAATTTCATGTATTGGCTGAAGAAAATCAGTGTATAATGTTGTATTATTTTAAGAGAAACAAGGATGAAAAAAAAAACATTCCCTATTGTTTTTTAAATGCACCATGTAGAAAATGCAATACACCTATGTAAAAAAAAAACAAATTAAAATAATAAGAAAGATTCCAGAGAACTTTCCCAAGCTGTGTAAAATGACACAGAGCACTGTGATTGGATGGTTTTCAAGCCATCCAATCACAGTGCTCTGTGTCATTTTACACATCGTGGTAAAATTCCAAAGAACTTTCCCACGCTGTGTAAAATGACAAAGAGCAATCTGATTGGCTTAAACCCACCAATCAGAGTGTTCTTAGCCTAATTGCAGGGCAGGGCAAGGCTTTATAAGCCTTCCCCCGCCCTGCATAGCTCAGTCTGCGCGGAGCCCTCCATGGGTGAAGATGGATTTTTATTTTTGCGCTCGGGTTTTTTCTTTTTCGTCTGTTTTTTTTTTGCGCTCGGGTTTATTTTATTTTATTTTAAGTTCGTCGGGTATGATGGCTTTTTATTTGGCCTTTTTTGGGGCTGAAAAATGAAGATTTTAGAAAAAAGAAGACGTCAAATGGTAAGTTTAATTTTTTTTTACAGGTTAGTTATTTTATTCCCCCCTCACTATTTTTAGGGTGAGGGGGGTAGGTAGGGGATAGTTTGATTTGGTTGGGGGGAGGGGTGACTAGGGGCTTGGGACCCATAGTCACCTTGATTGGGGGGGGGATTTTGATTTAGGGCCCCCACCCGCCGCTCAGGGGTGGGGGCCGGGGGGGACAGTAGGTCCCCCCCTTATTGTTTTTTTAGGGCCCCCATGGGTGGGGGCCGGGGGTGAGGATGGTAGGTCTCCCCACCATTCTTATCTAGGGCCCCCACCCACTGCTCAGGGGAGGGGGCCGGGGGGAGGACAGTAGCTTCCCCTCACTCTCTTCATTTAGGGCCCCCATCCACCGCTCAGGGCACCCTCTTATTGTTTTTATAGGGCCCCCTTCACCGCTCAGGGGTGGGGGCCGAGGGGGACAGTAGGTCCCCCCTTATTGTTTTTTTAGGGCCCCCACCCACCGCTCAGGGGTGGGGGCCGGGGGGAGGATGGTAGGTCCCCCCACCATTCTTATCTAGGGCCCCCACCCACTGCTCAGGGGTGGGGGCCGGGGGGAGGACAGTAGGTCCCCCCCACTCTCTTTATTTAGGGCCCCGACCCACTGCTCAGGGGTGGGGGCCCGGGGGGACAGTAGGTCCCCCCTTATTGTTTTTTTAGGGCCCCCACCCACCGCTCAGGGGTGGGGGCCGGGGGGGAGGACATGCATCAACTATGTAATTTTCCATGGGAGTTTTGCCATGGATCCCCCTCCGGCATGCCACAGTCCAGGTGTTAGTCCCCTTGAAACAACTTTTCCATCACTATTGTGGCCAGAAAGAGTCCCTGTGGGTTTTAAAATTCGCCTGCCTATTGAAGTCTATGGCGGTTCGCCCTGTTCGCCCATTCTCGAACATTTGCGGAAGTTTTCATTCGCCGTTCGCAAACCGAAAATTTTATGTTCGTGACATCACTAGTCGGCATGCCTATAGGGCTTCCGGACGCTGACATACAGTGGCTGAAGCACACCACAGCCCTTAGACTCCACACACAGCCCATTAAATATCTGGGTATCAGACTCACACAACACCATGCTGACCTGTACGCTGAAAATCACCAACGACTAATTCACACCCTATGTAAAGATCTCGACAGGTGGCATGAGAAGCCTATCTCGTGGCTGGGTAGGCTACATGCTGTGAAAATGAACCTGCTCCCACACCTTCTCTTCATCTTCCAAGCCCTACCAGTGGCAGTGACAAAGACTGTCCTTAAACCATTACAAACAGCAATAGACAACTTCATTTGGGCAGGTAAAAGACACAGGCTAGCAAGACACACGTTATATGCCCCCAAGAGTAGGGGAGGCCTTGGGCTCCCGAACTTACACCAGTACTACCTGGCAGCACAGCTAGCACAAATTTTAGAGTGGCACTCGCCCCCAGATACGCACAGATGGGTGGATATAGAAACACTCCTCATGAGCACAGACCTGCCCGTGTATTGGATATGGGTACCTAAACCTGATCGCCCGGAGTGGAGAACCACCTGCCCTGCCATCCTGAACTCGGTATGAATCTGGAACACTAACGCATCCTGTCTCACCTTTGACACCATACCTTCGAAACAAAGCTTTCCCCCCAGGCATGACCCCTCAAGATTTCCGGGGCATCGAGGACACGGGTCTACAACGGTACAATCAGCTTTTCCAAGACGACACATTCCATACCTTTGACAATTTAAAAGCCCGGGCCCAACTGACCAATAGAGACTATTTTATACCTACAATTAAGGAACTATGTGCACAAACCACACATACGTAAAGCGGCCAAAACAAAGCCCACGTTTTACGAAGCGCTCTGCCTCTCAGACGGATCGCGTGCCGGCATTATCACACGATTATATGAGCAGATTAGCGCACCCACAAAGGACTCACAGATACCCTCATACATATCACAATGGGAAGCAGAACTTTAGCTAACACTAGACAGTGGGGACTGGCAAGACATATGGGAGGCAGCGACCAAATCCTCAATATGTGTCATTCACCAAGAGCAGTGTTACAAAACAATTATGAAGTGGTACACCACCCCTGTCCAGCTCCTCCACATGGGTAAAACTCCATCTGACATCTGCTGGAGGGGTTGTGGGGAAAAGGGCACATATTTGCACATGTGGTGGACTTGCCCAAAGGTCACCCGATACTGGAATGACATAGCTCACCTTGTGACGGATGTTCTGAAAAAAACAATCCAACCTGACCCCTGGACCTGTTTACTAGCTAGACCACTCAACAATCTCCCCAACAAGGAACAAAAACTCTTAAACAAAATCAATTTGGCTGCCAGACGCGCTTTAGCGCAGACGTGGCTTCAAATAGACACCCCGCACATGGACAGGGTAATTGGAAACATCAAAGAAGCCTTTCTCATGGACACGCTCACGGCTCAGGTGCGCGACACATATACAAAATTTCTCAAGATCTGGGAACCATGGGAGGACTACACTGACTCACAAACAGTGCCTTAACCCCCAGCAGGTGACTCAACAGATGACCCGCAGGGACAGACCCTTTCATTCCTCCAGCGGTGGGTCTCACACCCCATACCTTGCCCTACCCCCTCCCCCCTCAGCATACACCCACCCGCCTCCTCCTAACGCAATCGCGCCAGTATACATGGCTAAACCAGAGAAGTCCTAAAGATATACGCCCCAGAAGCGGCAGGGTACAGATGGATAGCACAGATGGGACGTACGACCACACACCAGGGTGAGGCGTGAGAAACATGGCCTAAAGTCATAAGATGGTTGAAATACACTGCAACCAACAACAAAGGCCCATAGCTAACAGAACCTCTATGTAAAGAGGGGTTCCCCCCTCCCCCCCCCCCCCACCCAGGTTTCCCCCTCCCTTCCAGACTTTTGTTCTTCCTTTTCATTCTTAATGTATTCTTTTTGTTGTTATATAAGTGAAATTGTACCTAGAACAACTAGCTGATTTTGGACCCCAAACTTAATTTAAAAATGATGTAACATGTAAATATGCAAATTACAGATGATGGGAATTCAAAATTAAATGAATCAGATTTTTTGTTGAATAGCATTTTTTCATATATATTGTTAGGTGCCAAATAAAATAAGTATTCAGAACACTATGCATATGTATTAAGGTCTGATGTGATTTACATTACTTTATAGCAATCCAAAATTAATGTGCTTTACACAGGTTGTTTCTGGCTCTCTTTTTAGCAATACATCATTTTCTAATTTAAATAAATTGCCATAGATTAAATTTATTAATTTCACATTGCACTCATTTAAATAATGAAAACATAATTGTTCTTTTTTTCCATTTTTATTTTATTTCGCAACACATTACGGATATTGGGTCTTGACAGATAGCTAAATTTAATTAGACTCAAAAATATATTATTAATAGATTAAAACTACTGGTCATGAAAATGAAAAATTCTGTTTATGCTCAGGCGTGTATGTTTGGGCAAACAAACTGCTCAAATAATATTATTCCCAGTCACGGTAGACTTATTAATTATACTTAAATTACTTTCCATTTCTTTCCGTGACTTTTTATTTATTCAAGGCCAGGGGAGATTTGCAGCCTGTCTAAACCAATTAAATGGACTACATCTACTAGATCACTGTGAAGGAGATCGCTCTACACTCTGACATTTTAAGTGCCACCAACACGTGGCTATTCTTTCTGCGCCTGTATCTTTTGCTATGGCTACCTGTCATTAACAGATGTCGTGTAACAAAGTCAAGGTCTCCTCTCTCTTCTTTTTTTGTATGTTGCAAGCCTTTATAATTGCTGTCATCATGAAACACTTAATGCTGACAATTCCAAACGCAGGCAACCTGCAACATCTAATATTCTCTTAAGATGTACTTTAAACCATGTGCTGTAAACCATGCTAGTGGTTCACCAACTGTTTTGTTACCTGTTGCTAAGTAGAATAAAATATATTGATATCCAATGTCAGGGCACTGGCACATAAAGCGGTCTGGAAATCATTTGGGTCTGGAAATCATCAACCTTTTTCTGATCTATTGGAGAAGGCATTTTTTTTTTTTTTTAACATTTTTTTTCACTATGGTCGAGGACACAAACACATTGGTCTATAGCAGGCATAGGCAACCTTCGGCACTCCAGATGTTTTGGACTACACCTCCCATGATGCTTTGCCAGCATTAAAGGTGTAAGAGCAGACCACAACATCTGGAGTGCCGGAGGTTGCCTATCCCTGGTCTATAGTGTTGAATATGCTAAACATTAATAGCTAGATTGGCTTTGTTGTTAAATTTTCAGATTGAACATGCAGAACATTTAAAACGTTTAAACATTTAAAACTAATTTACCTACCATCATAAATGGCCACACCTGCTGTTGTAGACAAGCCAACTTCAGCAAAATTCTTTGGGTATTATCTTCCATCACCACCCCATTCCCACATTTTATTAGTCTATTCCTGAACATTATTCTTCAAGGTGTAGGTCAGGGTAAATTGTAACTCTAGGGAACTAATTTGTTAGTTGCTTTTTTTGTTTGGCTTTTGAATTATAATTCCAAAAAAACCCTCTCTCCACTTAAAGTGTAATGTTATAGGTATTTCATCCGTCACATATGTTGTGTTTATAACATTGTTTTTACTTGCTGTCTTACTCACAAGTGGAGCGAGATATAAATAAAGATTAAAAAAATCCTGCTAGGAATTGATAGGTCCATTTGAAATACAGTGACAGCCAGAATGGAACATATCCAAACCTTATATTTTTTCTTAAATGTATCCTTCGGGAACATCTGCCAGTCAGGGGTTTGTGAAATAATGGCATACAGGTTTGAATCAACAAAAAGTAAAAATTTGTACAATAAATGAAATATCCTGGGTTGGCAAACCACTATTTACGTTTGGCTTATATTTCCGAGTATGCAAACAATGGAACAGCTGCCTTTCCTGATAGAACTGTAATAGCAATTGTTGATGCAGATCACTGCTTGTACAGTAGTGCACTCATGCATGAAATTACACATATGAGGGGGTCCTCCTGATAAATAAAGATGCATGTCTGTTGATAAGATTGTATGAATATTTAAGGAAACTATTAAGCTTCAAATTCTGGATTTCAAGAATGACACATGCTGTCAGTTTCACGTTCTCAGCATTTAAGCAAAATGTAGAACTCTAACACAGAAGTGAAAGTTGTCCAAATTAAATCAAATCAAATTGTAAACAACATGGCTCGAGGAATTATCCAGTCCAATTTTAGAAAGTAAAAATGTAATTCTCTTACCAATAAACTAGTTATAAGGGAGTAGCCTGGGCTATTTGTACAGTGCAAGTTATTTTACAATTTGGCTATAAATGCAATTTTGTATTGTTTGTAAACCAGATAAGCTTGTTGGATGGCATGATCTATAATATGTATTATTATTATTATTATTCATTTTTATTGGATCATTATAACTTTTTACTGAAGATGTCACCTTTGTGTATGTATGTTTTAGACAGAATATTTGGAGAGATGGCTCTAAGCAATAGCACCCTATGAAAGAAAGTGGGTACTGATTCTTTGACTATTTTGTTTGACCTGACTTCAAAGCATGACTCCTTTAAAAAAAATGTTGGTTTCCTCCTATCCCTTTTATTGATGGTTAGGCATGAGGCTGAGCAATAAACTATGTCAAGATGTTTGGTCATTTTTGGAAAAAAAAAAAAAACATCCTGTGTTCTGAGTAATCATCCTTCAGATATGCTTTATCTGCTCTAATTGGATTGCTGAACCACCTAGAGTCTTTGAATTGGGTTGTGAGATCATAGATACCTTAAAAGACAGGCTTGTGCATTGTCTCGTCTTCTAGGGCTCTCGTTGGGTAACAGTATCAGTACGTAGAGCCAAACCTACCCACTTTGGTTGTTGTTTCTCAAACACCTGTCTCTGTAGGTTTATGGTATTGAACAGAGCATGATGTCTCTTTGGGTCCAGGAGTTGAGTACATAGACGTAAGTGGGCAGAGCACTGCAAGTCAGGGAGTAGAGTCGAATTCCAGCGGTCGAACCTAACAAACCACCATCTTCTAAATTTCACCATCCCCATCTGCTGATGGTTATACATAAACATTTTCTGATGTAAGTAGATTTGTCCATAGTTATCATATAAATATAACTTTTCCTTTCCTACTGAACTATTCTTTCACTCTGATATATACGGAGCAATCATTTTTTTCTTTCATTGCATTGCATTTTCTGCCTTGTCATTTCTCTAATCTTTATCCCAGCAGAATCTTTGAAACTACTAATTAATCAAGCTTACCGGATGCTGTTTTTAATTTTGAGTGTGAAGAGTTATCATTTCTGTATCTACATATATTATGTTTTATTAACAGAGTCTGGTCTTTAGTACTTCCTCCTTTTATATGATATTATGTAACACCGGTACAAGCAGTCTCTACTTAATAAAGAACAAGATTAATCGTAAAATAAATCACTGAAAGCAAAGACCTTCTTTTTCTCGTTAGGTTTTCTCAGTCTTTGGAACATACCACTAGCATACTTTGATTTTGTATTTTGATATTGGTAGGATAATTTGAGGACTGGGCTAACATGAATGCTTTTGACAAATAAATGGATCGATGTGGCACACTTACATTGTTGATAACAGGTACTCCCTTCGCAAGGCTCCAATTCAGCCCAGAAACTAAACATTTTTTCGGACATGTTTTACATTTACATGTTGACCTGATAATTCCTGGATATATATTTTTTTTTTATTAGCACTTTCACAGTGCCGACATATTCAGCAGAGTGTTACAGATGTAGAAAGGGGATATTTTGAGGTAAAGAAGTCCCTGTTCAAACAAGCTAAAATCTATGAGTATATACCATTAGTTAATTTGCCTGTGGACACTTACTGGTAAGGTGCTCTGACTGGGATTTGGATTGGAGTTTCCCAGTTCTAAGGCCTGTGAAATATGCTAAAGTTATGTTAAGGCTGGACAGTCCAGAATTGTGAGTCCTTTCCTGATGTCCCACTTTAGTTCCCTGCGGTCTTACCTTAAGGGACACCAGTGAACTGACGCATCATTAGAAGTGCTCACGCTATGTTTAGGGCACTAGAACCCTGCAGGGAGCACTGAAACCGCCCTCCAATATCCGGCTAAAATTATTGGTATTCACACCAGGCCGACCTGCCAATAATGTGGTCAGACACACCACCTTTTTGAGCACCCCTTTGCATCCAGGACCTCCTCTTTTGGGCAGAGCCAGTGTCCCGATGCTACGATTTGCCGATGTTGAAAGCAACCTAGGAAATCACCGGGGTTCACCAAGAGACCAAATCTGATAATGGTGGACAGCTCATACTTCCAATATACTTCATTTAACTTTGAATTAATATTCAAAGTTAATTCAAGTAGAGGTTAATGAATAATGTATTGATAGCTATGTCTAGTTGCTCAATTCAGGGTAAAGAATCCAGTGACAAAGTGACTGTGACGTCCAGTGACGTTATTTGGAAAGCATGAGGTCAGTATTTTATTTTTTTTAGAGGTGGGTGATGATAGCTAGTCAAAAATAAAAAAATATATAAATCTCAACATTATTGCAAACATTTATTTAGCAGCTCAATGTTTCAAGCCTGAAATAGATTCTGAATATGTTCATCTTTTCCTTTGTTAGAACTCGCATCTCCTTCCAAGCTCTAATATTACAACGTACTCAAAAAAAGCCACAGCTGCTATAATTAAGAAAAATAACATGTACTGCACATTTTTTATGTGTTTAAATAAATAACTTTTTTTTTCCAGATTATTTCTTGACGTAGAAAATAAACGAATGCGTTTTAGAACTGGCACACAAATCCGTTTGGTTTTTTTTGTTTTGTTTTTTCATTGCTGTCGAGTTCTAATTGATTCTGAACTTTGCATAGAATATTCATCAGACTGAATAGGCTGACAAATCAAGTCATATTAATCCCTGCCAGTTGTGAGCTTTATATTTCACTTACTAAACTTTCCTCTACCCAAAAAAAAACAGCAACAGTTTCCATGGCAACCTAGGAAATCACCGGGGTTCACCAAGAGACCAAATCTGATAATGGCGGACAGCTCGTTCTTCCAATATACTTCATTTAACTTTGAATTATTATTTCATTGAATATTAGAGTATATGCTCTATTGCTCATATTTTATAGAAGAAAAAAATATTTTCAAATGTGTGTTACCCAAAATATAATTAGTATTGTAGTGCTAAAAAGATATATGGTACGTGAGTGACAAAAATGGGAAAAAGGGAAAATAATAATATTTTTTTCTGTAAAAGAGATCCAGTTGCCAGTATTTCTTCCATTCTGAATTGTTGATTCATTAAACATTAATGCAGAACAGACCTAGCGTTAACTAAATGCAATATTGACCCAGTAGTGGATAGTGACTATAAGACCATGTTCAGTATTGATGCTTAATAAAATTGCATTTTATATTTATTGTTTGTTTTATTTTGGGGGGCAGGTAATTAGTCATATAAGGCTTCCATCTACATTGATGCTGCATAATTTAGAATCCAATATAATTAAGGAGACATTTGTCCAGCAGATTTGTATTGAGTTGAAGAGTTCACAAAGTCGTTAAAGTGGTCGTGGCACTGTGATGATAGGCACCAGAATAGGCCACACGATGCAAGTTCTTTAAAGACAGAGTTTACCATTGTGTACTGGGCTTAAAGGAACACTATAGCAGACCTCTATTCCTAACGCTATAGTGTCCCTGCCAATGAATTAAAAAACAATTGTATTCACTTGAGATTCCTTCTGTACTGTTCGCCTCTTGACATGACAGACTCATGATGTCATCGAGGAGATATGACCTCCTCTGGTGAAGGTCCATTCCAATGCTTCTTATAGAGAAGCATTGGGTACCTGATGCACATGTGCATCACTGTTTTTCTATAGGAAAGCATTGTATTCCAATGCTTTCCTATGAACAGCACAAGTTTTGCTTAGTCTTACTGAGTGCCACAAATGTGTCTGACTCAGTGGCTATGACAGCCACTAAAGACATGTTTAATTAGCCCTTTCAAGGCAGCGCTTCCCCTTGAAGGGTTAAAAATACAGGACCACGGCACCGAGACCAATTCATTGAGATGTAGTGGTATGGGTGACTTTAGTGTCTGTCCTTTTAATTGGGCAAATGCTGGACAGTGCAACACATTAGAAGATTTGGGGTTTGGTTTGGGGTCACGGGGGCTATCAGGAAAGATCTGCCTGCTTGTGAGAATTTGAAGCAAGGAATTTCTAGTATTATTGTAATAACTTCCTTCGTAGACGTTCATTATTTTGTAGAAAATTGTTTCTTAAGTTCTATACATTTGCTGGAAATGTCACTCAAGCCAAAAATATTTGGCAGAAATAGTTCGCTTGAATGCATTACTGGTCCGGATTCACTAATAGTGTAAAAATGTAAAAATTAGGCAAGGTGGTGCACATAATCAGCTTCTGTAAAATAATTATTTGTGTTGTTTGTTTTATTGCTAGTTTGCTCTGATGCTGTAAGTCATGTCTGCGCAATTATCCACATAATATGACCTTTTTCACTGTCTTGGTGACTGCTCAGTTGGAATAAATTGTTTCCCTCCAGTTATGTTATTCCAGTTTAAAGTTGATAATATCCTGCAAATAAATAGCTCAGCTTGACATTCTGTGTACCTGGAGTAAAGTGGAGGGAGGGCAGCAATAAGGACAAAAAGCCCTAATCTAAATTGAATGTATAACTTGTAGTATTCTATAATTTAACACAGGATTTCTGAATCCCATAATAATCACTCTGGCTTTTATGCAAAGTAATTTAAGTCTTGGGTTCTAGACGGAATTTTTCAGCTTTAAGTGAATTGTACATTTATACATGTATTTTGTATTTGCATTTGCTGTAAGAGAATGTTCAATTGTTGTTTTTTTTGTGCTTCAAGGATTTTCAAAATTGTATTTCATCTTTTTTTTTTTTTCTTGATAATACTTTTAACACAATCATGTTTAATAGTTCTGCAGAATATTTTTTTTATATAAGTTGATAGTGTACCTGAATGGTTTACTTGACATATGCATAGTTGCCTTTCCATCATATGTGTAACAAAGCCAAGAAACCCCCGCACAAATACTCGGACACCTTTATTTGGGAAAATTATCACAGCTTTAATAATATATAAATAATATTTAAAATATTTTTAAGGTCATTGTCACATATTAACTTAACATATCACCCCGACTCCTTTAACAATACTACCCCACATCACAATAAGAAAAAACACATTATAACATATAGTTAACATATAAACATAACCATTGCTACCGGCTTTCCAGCTTTCTTCCGTGTAGGGGCATACCGAGATACACCCTACACACACCAGGTTCGGAGCTACCAACGAGCTCGAACCTACCAATACTCTTCCAAACCAAACTGTTCTTAGCAAACCAACTATTTTGCATCAGGACAAACAACCTACATCTCAACTTCTCTATCCATCCCCCACCATAGCTCAAAGATCTACACCTTGAGCTACATCCTCACCAAAAACAACGCTCTGTGTAAACCTTCCTGAAACCCTAACATAAAATCCGTACCCACCTCTGATAGGTGTACCCCATCCTGCCTGTAATAACCCGTCAGCTGAGCTTCCAACCCCCGACGCCTGACAACCACACCATCCAAGCCCAAGTTTAAAAAAAAAAAAGGTAAGTTGCCATTATTTTATTCACCTTCCCCCTACTCTTTACCACTGCCTGGTATATACTGCACTATAACCAGTGCTATTCTCATCCAAATGAATGCATAATTTAAATTAATGACTGAGAGCATGCATGGTCACTTTAAAGGAACACTATAGCGTTGGAAATACAAGCATGTATTCCTAACACCATAGTGTCCTACTAGCAATGTAGGTGTCACATCACCCTACAAAGGTTAAAAGAAATATAGTTTAACTTACAATACATCCTGCTGCCTGTCTCTGTGCTGCTGCTCCGCCTCCTTGGCTGAGATTATCAAGCGGGATGAGTGCAGCCAATCCAATGCTTGCCCATAGAGAAGCATTGGGAGGCTAGTGCGCATGCATGGAAAAAAAACAATGTTCTGCACCAAGTAAATGCTCTCTGAGAGTCATTTGATCTATAACTGAGTTTAATAGGTGTAGAAGTGCCTCTAGTGATGTCAGGAAGGCAGTCGTTAGAGCCATGTTAACCCCGCAATGAAAATATGTCCTTTCCTGCAAAATAGCAATGTTTTCAGTTGCAGGGTTAACAAAACAGTGACACTGCACCCAGACCACTTCATTGAGACTAAGTGGTCTGGGTACCCATACTGTCTTATTAAATACAGAAGCATCAGTAAGTTGTATACTGCAAAGAAAATATAGTAGCAGCTGCAATTATCTTTTAGTTGCATTAATACAGATTGTATTATACTGATACCGGAGAAACTGACGGAAGCCAAGCACAGAGAGATGGACACAGGTTTCTTCAGGAAGGAAGAGATTCTTTATTGGATCACCGATCGGGACTCAGAGGGACTAGCGTCACCAAAATACAGCAAAGTCTGAGTACTGAATACATAGAGTACATTCCTTATATAGCACTGTAGCTCCTCCCACAATTAACTACACCCACACATACCCTTAACCTATTTAATAAATAGAGTCTAAACTCATCCATCCGGTCTAACCACGTGGCTCATCTGATACAAAGGAGAGGGACGCGTAATTCCAGTTCTTACATTCCTGCACCTGGTCAGTACAGTGATAACAGTATCTTAGCTACGTGTAATTAACTAACTGATACTACAAACACATATACATACATATGCCTTGTGGCAATCTTAGCCTGCTAAACTTGTATTTTACTGGAATTACATCACATTCCCCCCTTTGATGCCTCTGATATTTCACAATTACTTGAGGCATCACTTAACCTTGGTTTGCATATACCTCAGGTTACCATGAACCAGACCAGACTTATCTTATGATGTGAATCTTTTAACACTCATCTTCCTGCATTGGTTCTCCTTGATCTAGAGCCTTATACTTATATATCGCCATTATCTGTGCAGCAGCCTTCCTCTCTGCTATACTTCCTATCAGGCTTTGCACAGACCTAACTACTAAGGGTATAAGACACGGTAGGAGTAGACACAACAGTAAAATCAGTAGGACTCCACCTACCACTGCCTTAAGCCCTCCAAACCACTCATACCAGCTACCAAACCAACTACTTGGATTGTACCCTTTCCATACCTGAGTAGGCACATGCACTAGTTTAACCATATGGCTAGTAAGCTCAGCTATTGCTTGCCCTTCGTCATCTATTTGAAGACAGCAATTGCTCAGGTTAAACTTCCCACATACACCTCCCTCTACTGCCAAAAGGTAATCCAAGGCTAATCTATTTTGGTACACTGCTGTCCTCATCCTGGTATTATGCTTCGCTAGAAGATTGAGTGCTTGTGAGGTCTCATTAGTAATAATCTCAACCACCGCCTGTAATCTTATAATACGGTTGAGCATATAAATTGGGGTTCTATAACCAAAGGTACCATCTTCTGCCCACGTGGCTGGCCCATAATAATCTATGATACGCTGGGGAGGCCATTCATTATCTTCCCAGGTGCCTATCTCTAAGGGTCCCCTTTTCTTCCTATGATTCACATCATACACTTTAACACCTAAAGTCTCACCTGTTTCAATCGGTAACAAGAAGAAGGATGGTTTGAGCATACCCAACACACATGCCCCTTCCCAGTCCTGTGGCAACTCCGAATAGGCTTTCTTACCACAGATCCAGTACAAATTTGCTGGGGCTCTCCAGGTAGATGTGATGGATAAATCAAACCACACATCCTTTAAACTGGCATATCTAGCAAACGGGTTAGATGGTTCTGAGACATTTGAAGCCGACCACCAAGTTGTATTTTTAGTATCATCATCATAAGCTTTTTGCCCTAGACAAGTTAATTCTCCTACAGAAGTATTATACATTATTCCTTTCCTTGCTATGCAAACATAACCTATGATGGAGGTCTTTAATCTCCACTCAGATTTACCTCTAACACTCAAATGATAATCGGCTTGTGTAGATATTAGTTGGTCAACTGCCTCAGAACCGGACATTACCTCCTTTGCTTCCCAAGGCCATTGGTCTCCCATGTTAGTACCTCCACACACATAGCAGTTGGTAACATTAAGACTACCGGCAATACTCTCAGCTAGGTCAATGAACAGGTTTTTAGCGTTATGGGGGATCTTATTATCTATACTCATCTCTTCATAAAAGGAATGGTATACTTGATGAGTCTGGGAGGATACCGTATCAGTCTCTATTCCTATAAACAATAATGTCCCAGGATCTAAACCCGTCCCGTATATCTGAAACCCAAATAAATTTCCATACTTATCTAGGAACTTGTCGGGGTTATTAATAAGTATATGGACTGGGTTGCATTCCATAGACTTACAATAAGGGCTAGTCGGCAACTTAGTCACTATCATGTCTTTATCTACTGTCTGTCCCCAAGTCGCCCACCCCACACAAGACCAATATGGACAAAAGTTATAGTCTTTATTTGGGCATCTAGGACTCACATATTTATTTTTACTACTGGGACAAATATATTTATCATTAGACCCATACGTCCTCTCCCATCTAAGATCCCCACATACATTCCACGGTTTTCTACCACTTGATATCGCCTTACATGCATCAAATAGCAGAACACCCGAAGAATGTACGGATTCTAACACCGTCTTATTAATTAGGGTCCCCTGAGGATCTCCATTCCTGAGAGTCAACCAAATTGTACGAGGTTGATACTCTGGACTGAAGCACTTAGGTTCTCCTACTCCTAAATGGCACACACTATAGTCTATATTTAGGTATCTACATCTTGATACCTCTCCTTTACATTCGTATTGTGAATGCCAAATTAGGGTTTGGGAAATATGGTTACCTGTTCTCGTAGTCTTAATGCATACCTCACAGCTAGGAGTGTCGGTACCTCTACCTTCCTGAATATAAAAACACATATAAATAAACACAATCAAAAGCACTTCTTTCGACGTCTTCATCCTCAGTCTTCGTCCGTGCGATGGAACCTCAGCTTCCAGGATGTGAGGGCTGCAGGGAATGGAGTTCTGCTCGTCTTCACAGGTGTCCCTTCGAGACTTTCCTGGCTTATACACTATGTGTTGGTAAGCGGACAGGCTTTATTATGGCCTTCTCACTCACACCTGTAACAATAAAATTTGTAATCCACAATAATTCCTCGTTACTCCGACTGAGTAGTGCGTTTCAACCGGATCTTGCAGGGATTCTCTGGATCTGCTGTAATTTGCCAAGAATCGACTGCTGCTGGTTTAACCCTGGAGTGATGTATCCACGGAGTTACTTCGGCTACTTTTATCGCTGTAGGGGTAGACAAAAGAACAACATAAGGACCTCTCCACTTGGGCCCTAACGGTACATTATTCCACTCTTTAATCCACACTTGGTCTCCTGGATGATAACTATGAACAGGGGGATAAATATTCACAGGTAATCTATCTTGTACCCATTTCTGTACCTCCTCCATAGTCTTACCCAACTCTACAACCTGCTGCCGGGTAATTCCTTCTCCCAACTGACTCAAGTCCCCCCTTAAGTTACCAAGTACGGGAGGTGGTCGCCCATACATGATTTCAAAAGGAGAGAGGCCCATCCTTCTGGTAGGGGTACTGCGGATTCGCAATAAAGCTATGGGTAAGAGAACGTTCCACTTAAGTTGGGTTTCCTGACACATTTTAGCCAACTGGTTCTTTATAGTTCTATTCATTCTCTCTACCTTACCAGAACTCTGGGGTCTATATGCAGTATGAAGCCTCCACTTTATACCAAGCATATGAGTCAGTTGTTGTAGGCACTGATGAACAAAAGCTGGACCATTGTCCGATCCTATAGAACAGGGTAGTCCATATCGGGGTATTATTTCTCGTAGCAGGAATCTTACAACTTCTCCTGCTTTCTCTGTACGAGTAGGACATGCTTCTACCCAGCCTGAATAGGTGCACACAATTACCAACAGGTAACGATGTCCACCCGATTTAGGCATTACTGTAAAGTCTATTTGTAGATCGGACATGGGGAGTCCCCCCATAAACTGGACTCCTGGTGGCTTTACTGGTCCTTGTCTTGCATTATTCTTAGCACACGTTACACATCTGCGTACAATGGCCTGAGTCAAGTTGGACAATCTTGGTATGTAGAAATGTTTCCTGAGAGATTCTTCAGTACTGTCTCTCCCAGAATGTGTCCCGTTGTGATAATTTTGGACAATTTCTACCGCTAGTGATGCTGGTATGACTATTCTTCCATCTTCTAGCTGATACCACTTGTTCTCCAAATACTTTCCCGGTTCAGTCTTTAACCACTCCTCTTCTTGAGCTGTATAAACTGGAGTCCATTGGGACAGTGGAGTTGGTATAAGAGCAGCTATATGCCCCACATACTCCTGTCTTCCTGATTCAGCAGCACGCTTAGCTGCACTATCTGCCATCCGATTTCCCTTGGTTACATCACCATCTCCTCTCAGATGCGCTCGACAATGTATGATACCGACTTCTTTCGGCTCCCACACTGCTTCCAATAGTTGTAGGATTTCAGCTGCGTACTTGATTTCTTTGCCTTCTGAATTCAGTAGTCCTCTTTCTTTATACAAAGCTCCGTGGGCATGAGTGGTTAAAAACGCATACTTAGAGTCCGTATAGATATTTACTCTTAAACCCTCACAATTGTAACGCTCGTGTTAGTGCTATTAATTCTGCCTTTTGTGCTGATGTTCCTTTCGCCAGTGGCCGAGCTTCTATCACCTTGTCTATTGTTGTCACTGCATATCCTGCATAGCGGATCCCTTCTTTCACATAACTACTGCCGTCGGTGTAATATTGAACATCGGGGTTCTGGATGGGAAAATCACGAAGATCTGGTCTACTTGAAAATACTTCATCCATTACTTCCAAACAATCATGTTGACTTTCAGTAGGTTGCGGCAAAAGGGTAGCTGGATTTAAGGTGTTTACAGTCTCTAAATGCACTCTTGGGTTTTCACACAACATTGCTTGATACTTGGTCATACGGCTGTTACTAAACCAATGATTTCCTTTGTAATCCAACAACGTCTGTACTGCATGTGGGACTCGTACATAAAGTTCTTGACCCAGAGTGAGTTTATCGGCTTCAGCTACTAGCAGGGCGGCTGCAGCTACGGCTCTTAGACAAGGTGGAAGTCCGCTGGCCACTGCATCCAGTTGCTTAGACATGTAGGCAACAGGTCTTTGCCATGATCCCAAGTACTGTGTCAATACTCCCACAGCCATTCTTCTTTGCTCGTGTACATATAAGTAGAATGGTCGTGTGTGATCAGGTAGACCTAATGCTGGGGCACTCATCAAAGCCTTCTTCACATCTTCAAATGCCGTTTGCTGTTCTTGGGTCCATAAGAAGGGGTCGTGCTCTGTACCTTTGATGGCTGCGTACAGAGGTTTTGCCAGTATCGCATAGCTGGGAATCCATATCCTACAGAAGCCTGCTGCCCCCAAGAATTCTCGCACTTGTCTTCTATTCTTGGGTATTGGTATTTGGCAGACAGCTTCTTTTCTCTCTGGCCCCATAATCCTTTGACCTTCAGAGATATGGAATCCCAGATACTTGACAGTTGGCAAACACAACTGAGCCTTCTTCCTGGACACCTTGTATCCTGCCTTCCAGAGAATATGTAGTAGATCGTGCGTTGCTTGCTGACATTTTTCTTTTGTAACTGCTGCTATCAACAAGTCATCTACATATTGTAACAATACACATTCTCCTGGGATAGACTCGAAATCCAGTAGATCTTGACTTAGAGCTGAACCAAATAGGGTAGGTGAATTTTTAAACCCTTGGGGCAGTCTTGTCCAAGTCATTTGGCGTTTTGAGCCCGTTACAGCGTTCTCCCATTGGAAAGCGAAAATACATTGGCTTTCTGCGGCAATTCGGAGGCAAAAGAAGGCATCTTTGAGATCTAAGACTGTGAAGTAAGTAGCCCCGCCCGGAATTAAAGCAAGCAGGTTATATGGATTGGGTACAACTGGATGTATGCTAACAACCGCATCATTGACTGCTCTTAAGTCCTGTACAGGTCGATACTCATCTGTACCGGGCTTTTGAACAGGCAGCAATGGGGTGTTCCAGGGGGAAGTACAGAATTTTAGGATACCATACCGTATGAACTTATCCAGATAGGATTGGATGTTCTTCTTAGCCTTCTGCGGAATGTGATATTGTCTTAGGCTCACTGGATAAACCCCATGTTTCAGTTCAATTTTTATTGGTGGAATATTGCGGGCCAGTCCTGGTGGGTTGTTCTCTGCCCAAACTCCTGGTATATTAAACAATGTCTCATCACTCCTAGGGTTTTGGCTAGTCAACACTGTATAAAGTCGCCACTCTTCTTCCTTTGGTACGGATAAAGTCATAATACCTGAAGGTCCATTAAACTTTAAGGATGTTGTTCCATTTGGTAGGAACGTAATCTGCGCTTGTAATTTTGATAGCATATCACGTCCCAGCAATTGGACTGGACATTCAGGCATATAAAGGAATTGGTGTTTTACTACGTGGCCTCCCAATGTACAGAGTCGACTTTTAAGAACCGGTTTTTCAGCACTTCTTCCAGTTGCTCCTATCACAGTAATAGTCCTTCCAGATGGAGGAGCAACTAGATTAGTCACCACTGAATGTTCAGCACCAGTGTCGATCATGAACGCACTCCTTTTCCCCCCTATTGATACATCGACCATAGGCTCCGCTCGACCAAGGGGGATGGAGCCCGGTCGGTATCAATAGTCCTCCATGACCGTGTCAGCCAATCCTACAAAGTCCCTACCTTCTCTATCGCGGGACCTTTGCGCTGCTGGAATATACCTGTCTTCCCTAACACTTCCTCTGTTCCCATTACTCCCTCTATAACCATTACTCCCTCCGGGGCCTCCTCTACCTCTCGCTCTACCTCTAAAGTTTCCGTAGCCTGCCCTGGGCTGGTCTCTCTCGTACTGCTCTCTTTGCGGACATTCGTTCCTCCAATGCCCTTCTTCCTTGCAATACGCGCATTGATCCCTACTCAAAGGCTCCCTACTCCATCTATTATTGCCTCTATCTGGGCCCCGTTTATCTACGCCTGCGATCGCTACCGCTAGCATATCAGCCTTTTTACGCATCTTGCGCTCTTCCTCTTTCTTACTTTCTGTATCCCTGTTCATATAGACCTTATTTGCTACCTCCATTAGTTGGGTGATGGACATACCTGCAAACCCTTCTAACTTTTGTAGCTTGCGCTTAATATCTCCGTATGCTTGGCTGACAAAGGCGGAGTTAACCATTCGGGAATTGTCTGCGTCTTCCGGATTAAAGGGGGTATACAAGCGGTATGCCTCCAATAATCGGTCATAAAAGACACTGGGCGCTTCATCGCTTTTCTGGATCACCTCAACTGTCTTCGACATGTTAATGGCTTTCTTTCCTCCGGCTTTCATGCCAGCAATTATAGCGTCTCTATAGGCTCTGAGTTGAACCATATCAGCACCATTTACGTTCCAATCGGGATCGGTGTTGGGATAGTGTGTCGCGGCCCATGCTGCTGGATTGGCTTGGTTCAAAGCACGGGCTCTATCCTCTAATGCTTTAATGGCTGCTTGATTTATTCTTGTCCTTTCCTCATTGTTAAATAAAGTCATTAGTAACTGCTGGCAATCAGCCCATGTCGGATTATGCGTCTGTACTATTGAGGTGAACAGATCAGTCATAGCTTGTGGTTTCTCAGTATACGAGGAATTATGGGTCTTCCAGTTTAAAAGATCGGTTGTGGTAAATGGGACATATACGAAGACTGGGTCAGCGTGTGCCATTTGACCTGCGGCATCGATATAAGCTGACCCGGGATTCAGACGAAGAGGCATCTGATAGTGCTTTAATTGTTGGGCACCAGTCAACTGTCGGGTTTGGATGGGGCTACGTAGAGAGGCGTCAGTCATGGGTTCCGGTCGGGGAGAGATAGGGTATGGGGATGTGGGAGGTCGGTTTTGGGAAAAGGTCGTAAATAAAACACTTCGAGCCGAGCTAGATGAAGCTTGACCGGAAGTCTGAAGTGGCGCCAAATCAGGATATTCGTTTCTAATGGGGGTGGATTCTGGTTCCGGAAGGGGAGATTTAGTACGAGGGGGGGTGGATCCTGTACTGGAGGAGGAAGCGGAAGTGGATGAGGGTAATGAGGGGAGGGGTGCAGGACTTCCTGCGTTTGCGTCACTTCTTCTTAACGGAAAGTAAGGGGGCGGCAAAGGGATCTCGGACTCAGGGGGCGTGTCCAAAATGGGCCTAACACCAGTCCTAGTGGACGAGCAAGTCCTAGCTACCATGAGGCGACACTGCTCCTCGTGGCATGTCTGGAGCCATTTTGGCGAGTCATTTACGGCCTGTCTCCAACAGTCAATATAAGGAAACTGGCCGTAAAGTTCAGGCCTACCCGATACAGCCACGTGTAAGCGCTGTACCAGAGTTGGATCCAAACTGCCACGTGGCGGCCATGCCGCAACCAAAGTAGGCCACTCCCTAGTACACAAAGTGACCAAACGTACAGGAGACATCTTTACCCCAAAATCACAAACTTTGAATCCCTTTTTAAAATTCTTAACCATACATCCTAAGGGATCCGGAATCGTTGACTGCGACGCACCCATACTTAACAATGGAACGTCGTCGACAACGAATACTATACACGCGTACTATTCAACAGTCACACCCGTTTCCTCTGGCAACAGCACCACGTGGTACGGTTACCAAGTGAAACGTACACAATAACAATAAACACTCAGGGAATTCCCGTACACACACAGCTGTTACACCAGTCACTATATAATCAATATTATGCCCTTTGGCGTAACTATACAGTCACCCACGCTATAATTCTCTATATACGAATTACCCGTCTATAACACACCCCAGTAACATCGTCTTTTACAAATAGCGGTTACAGTACGGTTAGCATAGGTCAAAGCACAAGTTAAGGTCACAATACAATTATTAGTGGTTATGGTGTTAAACATGCAATGGACGACAATGATTAGTACTTATTATATAATGTCAGTAAATATACAGGGTTATGGTACCGTGCACTATAATACAGCAACACACTATTAACACTCTCGCTAGACGGCTGAGCTCGCGCTATCTAACAAGATATACACTTTACTAAAACAATCGTTAACACATTTACAATTCCCAACTAAACTATTGGCCAGTACCTTGAATGGACTACCTAAAACTATATACACCCGTTTTGGTTAGCCACACTGCCCAATCACCACATATATAGCGAGCTAGAGAACCGAATTTACACAGGCGCCTCTTAGTCGCACTATCAAAAGTCTAGTGGGTTCCAAATTTACACGCCTTCCCACTTAGCCCAGATAGGATGAGAACTAGCGAACCGAATTTACACAGGCGCCGCTTAGTCTCCCGGTCCATCCGACCTAGCGAACGTAATATACACCCTAGAACGCTAGTCTAGACAAGACACCGGTGTCCGGCTAGGGCTATTTACACCAGGACCCCGCCTGACTAACCAAATCAAACGGTCTGACTAAAGAGCGTTCGATCGAGCGGTGCGCCTTCGCTCCTTCCCTCCGACAGAGGGGGCAGATACACAGATTCAAAACCCCTTTGGGCCTACCGCACAATCGGTATACCCCTAGTGGGTCCTGCCGTCTAAAACAGCAGTTGTCTTACCTCCTCGTTCCTGAACCTGAGTTCACACTCATCGACGGGGACACCCCAGCACTTCTCACGTAGAGGCCGATGATCTCCTGGACAACAGACCAGTGGCGCCGAGACGAAGGGAGGTCCACGCAGAAGTTCAGGGGTGCAGCCGTAGAGAACGTGGGCAAAGATAGACCGTCTCACGCCTCTGCCTCTCAGCTACCGTTGAACGATGAGCTTCCCGGCCAATGCACCAAATGATACCGGAGAAACTGACGGAAGCCAAGCACAGAGAGATGGACACAGGTTTCTTCAGGAAGGAAGAGATTCTTTATTGGATCACCGATCGGGACTCAGAGGGACTAGCGTCACCAAAATACAGCAAAGTCTGAGTACTGAATACATAGAGTACATTCCTTATATAGCACTGTAGCTCCTCCCACAATTAACTACACCCACACATACCCTTAACCTATTTAATAAATAGAGTCTAAACTCATCCATCCGGTCTAACCACGTGGCTCATCTGATACAAAGGAGAGGGACGCGTAATTCCAGTTCTTACATTCCTGCACCTGGTCAGTACAGTGATAACAGTATCTTAGCTACGTGTAATTAACTAACTGATACTACAAACACATATGCATACATATGCCTTGTGGCAATCTTAGCCTGCTAAACTTGTATTTTACTGGAATTACATCACAATACGTTAGAGATTTACCAAAAGCGTATAAAAATATGGATAAGCAAACCTCACTGCATGCAATGTTGTTACTCAATTCCATTACATTTTGTTTAACACGTTTGTTAATGTGCCTTGTGCGATAGGCGGAATATATGCAGTTGTCACTCATTCCCCAGCACTGACAACACTGAATAGGCAGATAATTAAAAAGAATACAGAGCTTATCAGTAAGGGACCATTAACCTGAAAATGAACCCAAACTACATTGTAGCACTGGCTTTTTTAATTATCAGTTATTTCTCCCAAGGGCATCAATAGAAGAGAATGAACAGTACAATCATGAAAATACGAGAATCAACAAACAAACAAAAAAAAAAATGTATTTAAATTTTTGATTGACATATTTGCTTGAGGTTTGCAGAAAAAGCTTTCTCTCAGCATAACATACTAACACACTCCTTACTATCCAAGCATGGCTTGTTATGTATATGCATATGTATATTTTCTGTAAATGCCTATTCATGCACCCGTATTAGTACTTTTCACATTTGATGTAAGGTACTTGGCACCCGTGGTTGTATTTTGACATTTCAAAACATTCCAAGAACGTAAAAAAAAAAAAAGATACAAATAAAATTGGGTATAATTTAGTTCTGAATTAAAAATTTTACATCACATAAAGTTTCAAATGTACGAATAAACAGTGTCTGTTTATCTAAGAATAGATTTATATATCCATTTTTCAGCATAAATGTCATATCATTGGTTTTTCAAAGTTCAGCTACGTAGCAATAAATAAAATATAGGTGTAGATATGACTTGCAGTTATTAAGTGCATGGTACGCTATGTATTATTATTATTGCCATTTATATAGCACTAACTTTTTCTGCAGCTCTGTACGATATCATAAAGGGGGAGATTTAACAATAAATGAGACAATTATAAAATGTTAATGGAACAATAGGTTGATGAGCCCTGCTCAGACAAGCTTACAGTCTAGTGTAGAACAGAGATTTAGTGTTTTGAGAATTCTAAAGTTCATATAACCCCAATAGTTTCTTAAAATGAACTTTAGGCAGGTAAGATCGTATCTCTGCTCAGCACTGCCAGAGTTTTAAAAAAAGGTATTTTACTTACCTTTTCTCCCTCGCAGCGCCGGTCTCCACCATGAAGCTCCGCAGTGTTAATGATCTCAGCCAATCCAATGCTTTGCAACAGGAAAGCATTGGGAGGCAAGCGCGAATGCGCATCAAAACACTGCACTGCACCAATCAAAAGGTCTCTTTGGACTTTTTGACTGAAATAGCAGAGTTTTACTCGGAAGCCCCTTTAGTGGCTGTCATATTGACACCCACTAGAATCAGGATAACGCTGCAAAGATAACAATGATGTTCCTGAAGAACATTGAGATGAAGTGGTCTGGGTGCCTATAGTGTTCCAATAATGGGGCACTCTAGGCAGTGGCGTACACACAATCCATGGGCAGTGGCGTACACACAATCCATGGGGCCCGGTGTGAACCTGATCCGTGGGCTCCCCTCTCTCCCTCCCCTCTCTCCCTCCCCTCTCTCCCTCCCCTCTCTCTCCTGATCCGTGCTCCCCTCTCTCCCCCGATCCGTGCCCCCCATCCCGCCTAACACATACATACATACAGACACACACACAAACAACTGTAACCTTGTCAAGGGAGATACCAGGAAGGATGTTGAATAAATTGTGATATACGCTGGAATCTTTCTGAATCCCAATTGAGGAAACTAAATTCTCAACTGACTTATATCGTTATACTCAATTTGGGGCAGTAAGCGCTTCGTTATACTGCTAATTAAAATAGAGATTTTAAAATGGTGCAAATCACAAATAGTATGTTCCCTCCAATATAATGAAAAAATGAGACCACATATGACAGAAAGGCTGTAAGCAGCAACTTGAACCCGTAAAAAACAAACTAAAATAAAATAGGATACAGCATAGGAAAGATTAAAGTGAATGGTGCATAGTGTTAGTCAGGCCCGGCGCATCCTATAGACCAAGTAGGCAGCCACCTAGGATACTTCTTAATGGGGGCGCGAAAAGGCAGCGACTTTATTGCTCACTTGGCCCTCCCTCTTAAATTAGAGGGGCAAAGGTTTTGGGGTTCCACCAAAAGTTAAAAAAATTAAATGGCCGCAGGTGGCGAGGGAGCAGTGAGCAGTGATCTCCCTCGCCGCTTGCACGTCAGTCGCTCAGAAGCCCCACTGGACCCCAGGAACTGCATGCTCAGCAGCCCCACTGGATCCCAGGGACTCCATGCCAGCACTCCTAGTTGGAGGGCTGGGTGAAGTAAAATGTAAAAAAAAATAAAAAAAATTGTATGTGTGTCTGTTAGGGAGTTTGTATGTGTGTGTGTGTCTGTCAAAGAGCATATGTGTGTTTGCCAGTGAGAGTGAATATATGCTTGTCAGTGAGTATGTGAGAGTGTATGTGTTTGTCAGTGAGAATGTATCTGCTCTTGTCAGTGAGAGTGTATATGTGTTTGTGTGTTTGTCAGTGAGAGTGTATATGTGTCTGTCAAAGAGTATGTGTGTTTGTCAGTGAGTGTATGTGTGTCTGTCAAAGAGTATGTGTGTCTGAGAGTGTCATGGTTTGTGTATGTGTCACTGTGTGTATCTAAGTGTGTGCATGTGCCAGTGTGTATCAGTGTGTTTGTATGTGTGTGTGTGTTTCTGAGTGTGTCAGTTTGTGTATGTGCCAGTGTGTATCTGTGGGTGCAAGTGTGTGTAAATGTCACTGTGTGTATCTGAGTGTGTGTGTATTTGAGAGTCAAGATGTGTGTGTCGGTGTGTATCTATGTGCCAGTGTGTGTGTGTATCTGTGTGTCAGATACATATACACACACACACACACACACAGGTACACACTGACACAGATATACACACACTGGCGCATACAAACACAGATATACACACCTTGACACACACCGGCACATACAAACACAGATACACATACTTTGAAACATAGATATACACACCTTGACACAGATACATACACATACACAGATACACGCTGTGTTTTAAGGTGTGTGTACCTGTGTCAGTGTGTGTATCTGTGTGCCACTATCTGCCAGTGTGTGTGTATCTGCATGTCAGATTCATACACACTGAACACATACAAACACAGATACACACACCTTGATACACATACACATATAAGCACAGATACACCCACTTGACACACAGAAACTCACCTTGACACACAGATACATACACATACACACACACATAGAGATAGACACTGTGTGTCAAGGTGTGTGTATCTATGTGTCAGTGTGTGTATCTGTGTGCCACACTGGCACATACAAGCACAGATATACACACCTTGACACACACTGGCACAATTTTTTTTTTTCGGGGGGGTTCGACGATGTTGGTACACTATGCAAAGGGTTCCACGGGAAAAATTAATTGGGAACCCCTGGTGTAAGGAATACACATTTGTATTCCTTACACTATAGAATCCCTTTAAAGTCAAAAATTTGTTGCACTTTACAAAGTGTTGGGTGTGTTGTGTAAATCAAATAGCAAAATTCATTTTAAATATAAGTTATAACACTTAAAAATGTGGAGACGTGTGAGGGGAGTAAATATTTAAATTCATTTGCAAAACACTCTAGTGACTAAACCCATAAAAGAATACGGTAATAAACTTCACTTCAAATCATTTCTGGAAATGATTGACTGACCACCAGAGATTTTAAAATCAATGGCTATGTGCTCTTTTACTTCCAGGCCCTACGTTATACTCATATTGTGTATGTATACTTTATTCTTCACAGGGGAATTAAATATTATAATTTTAAAGCGCCAACAAATTCTGCAGCGCTGTACAATGGGAGGACTAGCAAACAAGTATTTGCAACAAGACGAGTTGGACGCACAGAAACCGAGGGGTTTGAGGATCCTGTTGAAACTAGTTCACATTCTAGGAAATAAAAGTGTTTATTAGAAGAAATCCCAATGTAATAAGAAGTATCTGTACCTTTGCTGTCTTACATTTATTACATAGCTTATTAGTATTTGTACATGTGATATTTACACTCTGAGCTCAGTTTCTCTTATGTATTTTTTATGTTATGATGATCTAATTAGTGCTGTTTTCTCTTCAAGCAGGTACAAGCTTTGCAAATGAAGAGCAATGTACTCAAAAGACAACTTTACCATCAAGGGATATGCCCAAGGGTACCAGTAGGACAGTTCTGCAAGTGTGCAGCAGCACAGCAGTGCCCCGCAGGAGTCTTCTTCCATCCCCGAAAACAACCATATCACCTGCTGGTAAGCAATTCGTGCCTAGAAAATTAGTCTACCATCTGTATTATTTCATCATGTTCAAAACTATTTATCATTATGTTAAAGATGTATTCCTAAAATAGCAGTAGAGAAATAATCATATTCCAGAAGTCCAGTATATCTGTGTGCATGATCATCATATCCTCTACTTACAGTGAACCAGTCACCCAAAAATATATTACATACATGATCCAGGATCGATATTTTGTATTAGGAAACTTGCTAACAAATGTACAGACTGAATGTTATAATTACCACATTTTGTTTTCTGATCTGTGGACTAAGACATTCTCCTAAAACACAAACATGGAATGGTACTATCAATGGCTTAAAGGGGACCAGTCACTTCCCATAATTTTTTTAATTTTTTTTGTCAATCTTTATTTTTGACGTGCCAGGATGAACAACAAGCTTGTAATGCCACGACAGCGATTGCAAGCTTTACAGTAACAAACTTAATAGAACATTGTCATGGATTGCAAACTAAATGCACATTTTTGTATATAATAAGTGAAACAAGATTTAACATTCTCGAGAACTGTAACATATCAGTAAAACCAGAGCAAACATAAACATTGCGCCAATCTTAACGTGACATGTGGTGGGTATGTGTTGTATGTGATGAAGTGAGCACGAGAATTGCCTACCATGTGTGTAAGAATATTTTACATGACTCGATAAACAGCTTAGCATGTAACACATTATCTAGGCTAGAGCAGGTTAGTTAACCACTGGTATCAGCTTCTGCATGTAATGACTACTGCATGGTGTAGGATTATGTCAGCATATGCTGTGGGTATGCATTTTATATGATAAAGTGGGCGCAAGAATAGCCTGCTATGTGTGTAGGAATATTTTCATGACTAAATAGGCAGCTTAGCATAGAACACATTATTTAGGCTAGAACAGGTTAGTAAACCAGTATTATCAGCTTTGCATTTTATGACTACTGCATATTGTAGGATTGTGGCAGCGACATTGGAGGGAAACAAAACAAAGAGGTCAGTTCAGCTAGATAGTCACAACCATTTAGCCCTCAGTAGGAACATGGAGGATGGTTTATGCGATTGTCATGAGGGTCTACGTGCTGAGCCATGACCACTGCAGTGACCAATTGAGCAGCAAGGGGGCAACAGGTAGGTGAGGTATTCCCCCAGCCCCAGACCATTGTGGAAGCCGACATCCTCAATCCTCGGACTTAGAACCTTTGTGTGGCCAAGTCCTTGCCTCCGAGGGGAAGTTGGAAGATCAAGGTGTTATCCGCCGCCAGCGGCGTGCGCTCTTCCTCCTGTGTGGGCGAAGTCATGCCTCGGGGGACTTTCAGCCTAGGCAGGCAGCTAGTGGCGTGGTGAAATGTTTAGGTGGGAGCGCTGCCTGGGGGTGTCACCCCTGTCGCCGTCTGTGGGCCTGTCTGTCCTCTGTTTGGACCAGATGGCAGTGGAGCGTGCCCGCAGCTTGTCACAGAAGGCTTGGAATATTGCGTACAGCTTGGCGTCGATGGAGTCTAGGTAGATCCCATGTGTCTGGCGAGTGTTTGCGAGACACATGAAGGGGCCTCTGTCATCTTGTGTAGTCGGTGCACCCCCAGATGTCTGCTGAGAGCGATGTGATGTTGCAGCAGGGCCAACATCACACCGGGTCAAACACCCAGTGGGGACTTGATAACCCCCACCGGTACAAAAGGGGGGGTAGGAGACCCGCAGAGTCACTTAGTAAGTCCGGCATCAGGGAGAGCAGCCACCTCTCCCTAGCTCTAACTCTAGAAGGCTACACATGGCGTCCCGGTCTCCCGGCTCCGACAGGCTTCAGTGAGGTCTCACACGATGCAGCGGTGCACCCCCAACGTAGGCAGTGCAGCCCGCTAAGCTTTTGGGCAATGTAGCCGCCTAATATACCCCCTGTAGCTCGTGCTGTCCATGTCTGCACAACTCGGAGGTTAAGCTCTGCCCCCCCTTCCTATTATTTTTAATATTATGTTTACTTATCTCTATAATTAAAAAATAAGAGATTGTGAGGGGTGACAAATAAAATGAAACGTAGAAAATAACGTATAGTTATCCCAGGGCTCAACAAATCCAAGGAGCCAGGTCGACATGGCGCCTAGGAATTTTGCCTTGGCGCCTGGGATATGTGAGCCCATTACCTTCGAGGCGGGCAGGAGGACAGCTGTGGAATTGTGCAGGCAGGCGGCAAGCTAAGATATTATAGAGGCCGGCGGTATGCTGGTGGATCCTGGAAGCTGGCGGTGCATATTGTTGCCCAGGGCCGCCATCAGGGGGTGACAACCATGACGGTTGTCACGGGCCCGGCAGCCCTGGGGGGCCCGGACTGCTCTGGCAGTCCTGGGCCCCACTCACTTTCCCTCCCTGCACACATAGATAGCGAATATCGCTATCTATGTGTGCAGCCGCGGGCCCCCGGCTCCCTGTTACCGCAGAGGGGGCCCAGGCAGAACACAGCTTCTCCTCTTCTCCTCTCTGCTAATAACTCTCGCGAGACCCGGTTGCCATGGCAACGCTCCGCGGGTCTCGCGAGAGTTATTGGAGGAGAGAAGAGAAGAGGAGAAGCTGTGTGCTGCCTGGGCCCCCTCTGCGGTAACAGGGAACCCGGGGGCCCCAGCCGCCCCACCATGCCACCGGACCACCAGGGATGGAATCTCCCCCCTCCCTAGACACAGGTAAGCAGGGAGGGGGGAGAAACAATTTAATTAAATTAATTATTTTTTTTTTATTATGTTAAAATGCCCCCCTCCCCCTCACCCCAGACTGCACATTTACACACATACACTGACACAACACACACACACACACACACTACATACACTGACACAGCACACTCTGCATACACCAACACAACACACACTCTGCATACACCAACACAACACACACTCTGCATACAATAACACAACACACACTGCATACACTAACACAACACACACTGCATACACTAACACAACATACATACTGCATACACTAACACAACATACATACTGCATACACTAACACAACACACACTCTGCATACACTGATACAACACACACTGCATACACTAACACAACACACACTATGCATACTCTAACACAACACACACTCTGCATACACTGACACAACACACACTGCATACACTAATACAATACACACTGTATACACTAACACACACTGCATACACTAACACAACATACATACTGCATACACTAACACAACACACACACACTGCATACACTAATACAACACACACACTGCATACACTAACACACACAGTGCATACACTAATACACTAATGCAATGCACACACTGCATTCACTAATACAACATGCACTCTGCATACACTACACACTAACCCACTCACTGCATCCACTATACTGACACACACTCTGCATTCGCTACACATTAACACACTCTGCATTCACTACACTAACACACACTCTGCATCCGCTACACACTAACACACTCTCTGCATTCACTACACATTAACACTCTGCATTCACTACACCAACACACACTCTGCATCCGCTACACACTAACACACACTCTGCATTCACTACACATTAACACACTCTGCATTCACTACACTAACACACTTTGTGCATTCACTACACTAACACACTATCTGCATTCACTACACATTAACACACTCTCTGCATTCACTACACATTAACACACACACTACATTCATTACACTGACACTCTGCATTCACTACACCCTAACACACACTCTGCATTTATTACACACTAACACACACTCTGCATTCACTAAACGATGCACACACTCTGCATTCACTACACTAACATACACTCTGCATCAACTGTACACACAGCATCCACTACACAAACATCCTGTATTCACAGTACACACACTACATCCACCACAAATTGAAACACTCTGCATTCACTATACACAGACACTGCGTCTAATATACACACTACATCCACTACAGACACTGCATCCACTAAACACATTTCATCTAGTACATACAAACACTACATCCACTACACAAACACACAATACATCACTGTACACACACTACATCCACTACTCAAACACTCTCTGCATTCACTACACATTAACACTCTGCATTCACTACACTAACACACACTCTGCATCCGCTACACACTAACACACCCTCTGCATCCGCTACACACTAACACACTCTCTGCATTCACTACACATTAACACACACTCTGCATTCACTACACATTTACACACACTCTGCATTCACTGCACTAACACACACACTACATTCATTACACTGACACACTCTGCATTCATTACACACTAACACACACTCTGCATTCACTAAACTATGCACACACTCTGGATTCACTATACTGACACACACTCTGCATTAACTGTACACACAGCATCCAATACACAAACATCCTGAATTCACAGTACACACACTACATCCACCACAAATTGAAACACTCTGCATTCACTATACACAGACACTGTGTCTAATACACACACTGCATCCACTACAGACACTGCATCCACTAAACACATTTCATCTAGTACATTCCACCACTACATCCACTACACAAACACACACTACATCACTGTACACACACTACATCCACTACTCAAACACACTCTGCGTTCACTATACACACTGCATCCGCTACACAAACACACACTCTGCATTCACTGCACAAACAGTATCTAATACACACAAACACTACATCCATTACACACATTCTAATTCACTTCCACTATACACACCACATTCAGTCCCGCATCATTGTCAGTGGACTAGGTAGGGCGTGGGCGGTCCCGGGAGGGAGAGGGCAGGGGGGGGGGGGGCCAGACCTTGTGCTTTGTCAGGGGCCCCAAAATTTCTGATGGCAGCCCTGTTGTTGCCGGGCGGTGAGGGACTTGTGATGCCTCTGCTCTGCTCCCTTGCACGCCATTTAGTGAGGCCGGGGCCGGAATAGACATATTCAGTGGTGGAATGAACATAGAGAGAGCCCTCATGCAAGAATTTATTTGGGCCACCCAGTCGAAAGGGTGGCTAAAATGTAGATCCCCATCAGTGTTTGTGTGTTTGAATGTAAGTATGTTTTTGTATGGAGTAAGTGTGAGTGAATGTAAGAGTAAGTGTGTTTGTATGTAGTGCCGGTTTTGAATGCAGGAGTGTGTATATATACAATGTTGGTATTGTAATACAGGAGGTGTGCTTGTACGCAGTTTGAATGCAATGGTGCATTTGTGTGTAGTTTTGGAGTTTGAGTGCTGAGGTGTATGCACATATACACATACACTGCCAAAAACATCTAAACACAATGATACACATGCGGATAAACAGACATATAGATACAAACACTGACACACATACAGATACACAGGCACAGAAAAACACTGACACACATGCAGATACACAGACACACAGAAACACACATATACAGATACACACGCAGAGATACACACACTGACACCCACTGTAACATATAATGACACACATACATACACACAATGACACACAGAAACACACAATAGCATACATACAGACACACATGCTGATCAAAATGGTCAGGTTTCTGCTAGCTATGGCTTTTGGGAATCAGAGATTTAGAGACTAACTGTAGCTGTGTGTGCATCCCTATTCTCTGCCTTCTCATCTTGCGTGGCTTGGTGTCTGTACCTGGGAGGAAATTACAAATTCTCACTTCCTCCTAGGCTTCCATTACATTAAAGGACCACTCTAGTGCCAGGAAAACATACTCGTTTTCCTGGCAGTAGAGTGCCCTGAGGGTGCCCCCACCCTCAGGGACCCCCTCCCGCCCGGCTCTGGAAAGGGGAAAGAGGTTAAATCTTACCTTTTTCCAGCGCTGGGCGGAGAGATCTCCTCCTGCTCTCCTCCTCCGATCCGCCTCTTCTCCTCCCCGTCGGCTGAATGCGCACGCGCGGCAAGAGCTGCGCGCGCATTCAGCCGGTCACATAGGAAAGCATTCCATAATGCTTTCCTATGGACGCTGGCGTGCTCTCACTGTGAAAATCACAGTGAGAAGCACGCAAGCGCCTCTAGCGGCTGTCAATGAGACAGCCACTAGAGGACATAGGGGGAAGGCTTAACCCATTCATAAACATAGCAGTTTCTCTGAAACTGCTATGTTTATGAAAAAATGGGTTAACCCTAGAAGGACCTGGCACCCAGACCACTTCATTAAGCTGAAGTGGTCTGGGTGCCTAGAGTGGTCCTTTAAAAAACGGGGCAAATTGAGCTGTTAACAGCTTTACTGCACACAATTGGACACCGCATAACACATGCCCATCAAATGTCCATAAGTGCACGGCCCTCCAGATGGGCATTCTGAGAGTGTTGGCCCCCGTGCAGCCGCATCGGTGTACCAGTGTAGTTATGCCGCTGATTGATGGGAATTCCAGAGAAGGGAAGTGTTTATTTGGAACTTTGATTAGAACTTTTTAAAAAGTTTTGAATTCAAGTGTTAAAGAAAATGCGTCGATCAAATTACTGAGATTGTGATAAAAGCCATGATTTAAACAAAGATATATGAAGAAAGCGAGCTCAGTGCAAAAGTATACAAAACAATCTTTAAATATAAACTCAGAATAAAAAAGTGCATACATGAAAATTATATGAGGTTTCGTCTCTAAACTCCAAATTATAATAAATTGAAATCTAAAGGGAAAACTTAGATTAACTTGGAAATAAATTATGATAATCTGCAAATTTTACACTATCTGGAACAACTCAGCTATAGCCACAGATTAGCTATCGCAGCCTGAATTTAGCAATTTGGATTTCCATTTGTTAAAATTTGGAGTTTAGTGAATAATTCATTTTGAGATAGAAATACAGCTAGATATAATAAAACCTACCATGTACTGCAAAAAAACGACAACTAATAAATAGAATTAAATGATGATCTGATTTTAATTCCAAAGATTTTGTTTATGGAATAGTGTATCGGATAGTATAAACATTTGTAGAATCCAGTTAAAAGATATATGGATGAAGAAATAAAATGAATAAATAAATGCAGTGAGACTTTCCAGTGATTCCTTTATCTTTTTGGGTAATGTGGCTGATTGGATGTAACTTTTGAAAAGGGACCACTATCTTTTGCGTTAAAATATGATGAAAATACCCCGTGGTAACTCTTATTCCAAATTCCAATTCAAGGTAGAACTAGATGAAATGGAAACATTCTCAAAGTCAACTTTGAACCTACAGTTCAGATACTTTGGCCTTAAATTTGAAATTCTCACCTTTTGTGAATAACTCTGTAAATGTAAGAAAGTATATAATCTCACGCACTGAAAGATCTACACAAATTAGATAATACTTTGCAGAGGTCTTGTAATTAGACTGGTGAACTGACTTAATAAAAAGAGAATGTCAAAATAGAAATATACAGCATATGTATCTCATTTGACAATGGATCTGTATATCAGCATAAACCTACATGGAATTTAGTGAGAATTTAACGTGAATTTAAAATGTAATGAATTGGGAAAAATGTCTAAATCAGCTGTGCTTCGCCTTAGCTACTCTAACCTTTAATCGGTATATTCACTTTGAATACTGAATTTTGTTAATAACCCTGTGAGTCCATTTTAAAAAAAATAGAAGAGGACTATACACTGCATTTTAAGTGATTTAGTAGAAAGACAAGGAGATAAATTAAAAAAAACAACACAAATATACACAAAAATAACTTGAAAACAGGGTACTCTGGAAGAGAAAAAAATACAATTGGGAGATAAATTGTATGCGAAAATCAAAGAATATATTAATCCACTATTCCTATATTAAATAAAAACGTTTTTTTTAGAATTTGTAATATACTATAAGGACAGTTGTTACAGTATTGGGTTCCTTGAAGTTTAGAATGTTTTTACTTTGTTGAATTATTATCTTTTATTTTTGTGTGAACCTGAAACTGAACAATTTATTACTGTTTGATCACTGTGATCGATAGACGCACACCTTCAATTTTACAGCAATTTTAGGAAATTGTTTTCTATGCTGGGTTGCTAATAGCAATGTCTGGATCTCGGACCCCATAGGGTCTTATTAGTTTGATTGATTCCAATTGTTTTAGGTCACCTTAGTATACACATGGCCTTGTGTGCTAAACATTGACAAAACTCAAGGATAGATTCTATTGTGATGACTGTTTTATATATAAACACATCTTACAATAACATTTTTATTTTTATTTTTTTATTTTTTCTGTAAGCCTTATTTGGTCTCAATGTGTCTTGTGTCCAGACTGTCACATACTATATTTAAATTATTTTAACTACCACAACATCTATTAGAATTGTGTGTATGTATTCAGTACCCTATCTGCAATATACAATATAGGAAGCAGGGATGAATAATGTGGCGAAACCAACCTCGCCACTGTACACTGGAGAAGCCTGGTTGCTCGCCTGCTCCCTTTAGACTATGGCCCTGCAGTTCAAACCTTTATTTTCCCTGCAGAAAGGCTTATTCGTGCCTTTCTGCCGGGGTGTTCGGTAGATTCAATCTACCGAACAAAGTAGCGATCTAAGGACCACCTGGGAACTGGAGTGTGCCGTCAATTGGCCACCCAGCAGCTGTGGTTAACCCAGCAGCTGCGGTTTAAGATGGCCTTTGTTCGTCGAACGAACACGTGGCGGCGGCCATCTTAAACTCCCGAACAGCGGTGTTATGCCGTCGAGGGTCTGGAACTAAAATCGGACACTCGACTAGGCAAACACCGCTGAGACCTCCAGACTTCCGTGGATTCGTGCCCCAACTACCGAACGAGCCGCCGTTCGGTAGAAAGACTAATGTTCACATGGGGAGTCTAACGAACACAAGGAAACTCACGGATGGCAGGCCGTTCGGGACTTTTTAATACATTAACAGAGACCGACCGCAAGGCCAAACCTCATGGAACTATTTTCGGTCACTTTGCCTGTGCGGTCGGTCAAAACTTTAAACCTCCATAACTCTCGAACCCCTGGTCCGATTTGGGTGATCTTTGAGTATGTTGCCCACCCAGATCAGGGCTATCAGGGGACCCCCTATTTAGGAGTGTACTCTAGGTATTTGGGGTACATCCAGAAAGTGGGGAAGTAATGTACATGATTAAGGGGATTATGTGTCATGCCGAGGGGAGGAAATGTGTGGGAGGTAATTCATGTGTGATTGGTGCATCGGGTAATGACTGTAAATCTCCCCTTGCATGGGAGAATCCTTTATAAGAAAGTTGTGTTAATAACCGTGTGTTGCTGCTTAACCCTGAAAGTGAAGTGTCGTCTCATTCTTGGGGGGAATTTGACTGTATGCCGATTGCCAGGAGTGTAAGCTGTTCGTAGGGCTTTTCCTGTTCGGCTTCTTCCAGGGTTCGTGTGTTTCCTGTTCGGAAGTTGGTGAATTTGTGTAGTTTGCAGTTCGGGAGACTGGTGATTGCAGTAGCTGCTTGTGTATCTGGAAAGGGGATTATCGCCTAAACGGGTTTTATCCTCTTGTGAGCGAAACGGTCCGTTACAAATAACAGGAAGAGTAACCCAAGGAAACAGGAATGTAAATGCTCTAATTCTAAAATCTTCTAAATGTATATAAAGTCTTTGAAATATGATTATAGCTAGTCTGTCATAATGACTTAGCCAGAATTGTAAGGAAAGAGTGTTGCATGTTTAAACTTAAAGGAACACTTTAATCACAAGAACCACTATAGCATAATGTAGAGGTTCTGGTGTTGCTATAGCATTGTAAATGCTTCCTTTTCAGAATAAAATGCTGCCTAGTAACACCTTAAGTGGCTGTCAATGTGACAGCCACTAAAGGAACTTCCTGGGTTCAATCGTGCAAAGATTCCGTGACTGATGTTTGGCATCTCCATGCTGTGCATTGCCAAAGAGGTGAGATGGTGATTGCAGAGAGAGCAAAATGTAAGTAAATATCACCTTTGCGTGCACTCTGAGGAGTTCCTTTAAAATGGTACTGTTAGTTTTGAGTTTTTCACTAAGATGGAACTTTATTTTAATTTTTTTTTATTAATTTAGACTTAAATGTAATTTAACTAAACTTTCAACACAATCAGAACATACCGTATGATAAAGTTATAAATTCCAGATACAATCACAGATCCACAGATATACACTCACAGACAGACACAAAGATATTCACTGCCATACACAAACATATGCAGATATGAACACACAGATACCAGTAAACACATATGTAAGAGGAAGATTATAGAATATGCGGGGAGAATGCTAGTGTTACATAGTCAAAAATTTTATTTATATAAACCAATATTTTTTTTTTATATGTAACTTGATTATTTGGTAAATTAGTTTAAAAACGTTTTCCTGTCAAACTGAAATTGAAATTTTTGACCTTGACCATGCTCCTGAGTTCTGATAAGGCAGAAAAGATCATACTATAATAATTGTAATGGGAATCTTGAACAGAAAGAAATGAGTTTCAGTATTTGTGGAGTATCAATGCAGATACCAATATTAAAGTCATCTACAAGACTTCTTATGACAGTACAGTTCATACAATATCTAGCTAGGTTTTAAGGGATCATTGTATCCCCATAGTAATAAGTAAACATCCAGACGCTCATTTCTTTTCTGTAACCTTTGGTAACTTGATTCTCTGCTCAACTGAAAATGTAATTTTGTTCTGGAGGTCCTCTAATTCATCACTTAGCAAATGTCACAAAGTGACAACAGATTCCTAATAATATTAGAGAAAGAAGCAGAGCCAGTATTTGTGCTACATGTCATCACTTGGTGGACCTCAACTTTTCAATCTAGCTTTTCCCGCTGGGAAACCCTGACAAAATACTTTAAACAATAGAAAGAGAACAATTATAAAACCAGTGACTCATTTTGTAAAATTTTAGAACACAGGAACAAACAGACAGCAGGAAGCTTTATACCGCAGGTAGTTAACGATTACCAGTATGGGCGTTATCGAAAACGGCCCCCTGCCTTCCTATATTTTTATATCTATATTCCTATAATTTGTGACATATTTCGACTTGTCTCTCTTGCGTCCCATATCTGCGGGAAACTCTGGACAATATCAAATAACTAATATTCTTTTTTTTTTTTTTTTTTAAATGAAATCCCAATACCTCTGTAGCTACTGTGTAATAACTGTTTTGGAGCTTTTAGTTGTACAAGTAACAAATAAATGCTATAAAAGTATTTTGCGAATCTTTGAAATAAAAAAAAATTGTACTCTCTGCTGCAGCAACAAAGAAAACGATTGCAAAGGATAACATTACACATAGATCTCCCTGCTCTGCAGAAAGCACAAGCTCGTCTGAATTTTTTTTTTTTTATATTTGGCCACCGAAAACTCATTTATTTAATTGCTTATTCTCCTGTCCCCGTATTCACAATGCTTAAATCAGGTTGGTGATTCCAGCACCATGCTCCCCAGCCCAACCCCCCCCCCCCTCCCACCCCTTCCCCTCATTTGTTCAGTTGAATTTTTCGCACACATACTTCCATTAACTTTCCTGAGATACAGGTCTTATCTCATTGGCTAAGTTAGCATTGCAGACTCTTCTCCGGAGAGCTTGTAGCTTAGGACATCTTGCTCTCCCACATTACAAGTAGACATGGAGAATGAGGGACTGCAGAGCCCAGATAAAATGTCAAACAGTTCAAAAATGGTTTGACTCCTTACAGTGAAGGGGTACCAGGGCTCTCATGGTACAATAACCACTACAGTGAGCGGTAGTTATTATGGTGCTTGGATTGTTCCTTTAATGGCATTGATTAAAATAAAGGATGTATGGACCTTGAGATTCTCACAGCCAAAATCAACCCCTTTAACAAATCACACCATATACTGAAAATAAATACCATTACTGACATTTTTTTTTTTACATCACTTCACTCTGTTCATTCCTGCTTTATATATGTATTAATTTATGCTTGGAGTTTTACTTACATTATCTCTTGTGATATGGTCTTTCCAGCATTCTGTACATATGGACAGATTGTTCACACTTTAAAAATCTCATTGGAACTCATGTTTTAGAAGGTAGCGATGACCAGGGTTAGTCGTTAATGTTGTTATCTTTACTGTACATTTTACTGAATGTGGCTAAATGTTATTTATGGGGCAAATTTTTGTAATTCCTAACTCATGATAGATGTTCGTAATAAAACTATTTTGGGGAAGAAAGTGCACTTACAATTGAATAAGTAAAAAAAAAATGTCCTTTCCTTTATCTATTTTGCCTCTTATGAGACAGACACACATTTCGCTCATACTTATTGTATCACCCCATGTGAGAAATTGTAAGGGTGAAGAAGGAGGTCATTTGCCCTCTGGGCCATTAGGATACATGGGATGTGTGCTACAATCTCACATAATTCTTCTGCAATTTAAAACAGCAGGCAGTGCATTGGGATGTATGATGGAACCACACCGCAAGAAGGATTTGTGTAGAGCCTTTGCTAGTCTATCAATGGTTGGGTTCTATATTAATGATTTCCAGGCTTACATTGGCTTGATGGGATATTTCCTGGCAGACAGGTGCTTCAAAGGCTTATTATTCGTGTACCCACCAGCTGCTCCATGGGTCGGGGTATGGCAATGAGACACTAGGTCCCCTCCTTTTTTCTGCTTTGCAAATCAGATTTTGTTCATTTATGAATATTTTTATTGGTTGCATTGGGAATTATGGATTTAAATGTTCTTAGAGCCCCCACCTGCCGCCCATGGCTGGGGTGAGGACATTGGATCCCCACGTATTATTAATAGAGCTGCCACCCACTGCCAACGGATGTGGGCTGGGGTGAGGACATTGGATCCCCACGTATTATTAATAGAGCTGCCACCCAATGCCAATGGGTGAGGGCTGGGGTGGGGACATTAGGTAAAATGTTTGTAGCCCTCAATAATAATTTGGAAATGTGCATCCTGCCGGATACATTTGGTTATGAATTTTGTTAATATCAATGTTTTGTGAATCCACCAAGTTCTTTACTTTATAGGATTCTGATTTGAAAGCACTCTTTTTTTAGATGGACACCAAATGCATTCAGTCAATTGGTGCAAATTCGCTTGACCTAAACTGATTTCTGACCGTATTTTGCTTTAGTAAATATGAGAATTGCCATTGGGTTCAGAATTTGGTCATTTACACAAAATTTGTTCCATCCGCACAAAATCAGGTGTTTAGTGAATGATCCTGATTGTTATCTTTTTTAATTCTTGTTCTATCATCAAGTGTCACTAACACAAATGATATATACAAAATAATTTCAGATTATGGTGTAATAGTTTTGCAGTGTAATTAGCTAAATGTTTAACACTACAATAATTCATATACAATTTAACCTGAATATACTCTACTTCTCACTCAGTACCTACGTAGATATTCCTGGGAATTTTATCCCTCTGCATCTCGGGAGTTAGCTAACAGACAATGATCAAAATGGCAAAGTCTCACTGAATTGGTGAAACAAAAACGAACAAATATTCTAGAGTGGCCCAATTAGTCCTGGCTTGAATCAAATCAAAAATGTATGTCAAGCCTCTGTGTATTCATAATTTATTTATAAAGCTACAACACATCCCATGGCACAGTACAATAGACAACACGTCATACAAGCAGTTGGTGACCTTACAAGCTTAGAGACTAAGAATCAAGATTCTAGTCAAATAAACACAGCTGCCAATAGTATAACCTGTCGGGAATACACAATATGTTAAGTAGTTTCTGAAATACATTGTAACCAATGTAAGTGATTGGTAAATATAACGAGTCATTATAACATACAAGACTAAAACAGATTCAGATGGTCAAGTCTCAGATCAATAATACTGCAAAAATAGAGTAAGGGAATGAAGAGTTCGATAATCAATACGGTCCTTATTGTTAAACATCTTTACCACGACGATGCATACAGACTTCAATAAAATAAATAAATAAATAATATGTTTTTCCGTTCTGCCAAGAGTTGAATGTTGTAGTTTCTGGAATAAAAGACTTTTGTTTATTAGGTGGGGGAGGGCAACTTAAAAATTAAATTAAATACAAATTGTTTTTGTTTAATAATATGAATACGATAAGTTACTGACTTTTTGCTTGATTTATGTTTATGTTTATCTTCTAAATTTTACAGTACTTCTTCAAATCCTTGTTTGCATAATTTTGCGAGTTAGTCAGATATGCTATATGTTTGTTTTTCAGCTTCTGTATATTTAAAAGAACACTCTAAGAACCATAACCACTCTTTAGTTGTTATGGTGTCAGGAGTACCCTGGTATCCCGCTAATATAAGCAGTCGAACCATGGTAGAACAGTTTAACATCTTACCTGCTGTCCTCCACTGGGCACTTCTCCCCCTACCCCCTTCTCATCAGCTCTGAAAACCTGGAAGCTAATGCTAGGAGCTTCTGTTAGTTCTCCTGAGCTATCCCTATAATACATGGCCGTCCGTCTCATTGACTCAGAGCACACTGTCATGGTTATGGTTCTTTAATTGTTCCTTTAAATATCTTTTTTATTTATTACACTTTTCAAATACTGTTTCTTTTACTCTTAAACAGGATCAAAGAAGGACACATCAAAAGAGCAAGACATCATCAAGCCTACAATTTCTTCGCCGAAACGACAAGTATCATCTACAACCAAGCAGCATTCACCGGGTAATAATAAATAAATAATGGATCTATTTTTGTACATGTAAAAATATTGTTTTTCAAATGTCAAAATTATCTTCATAGGAGACCTTCAATAAGTCATAAAAATACATGCCCCGTGAACATAGCCGTATTTTACAGTTGTTGTGCAATACTATTTGGAACAACTAAACTATAACTGAGAGTCCAAGGCCAGAGAAATGTGTGCTGAAGCAGAAAATAATAAATTCTACCCAATAATAATGTAATATTTTTTCCAGTGGAAGGGATTACCAGTGATTTATTGGAATCTTTGTGTGTGTGTCAAGTTAGAATACCTGAAGAGCAATCACATGCCATAAACCTGTTACCAGGGCTGCTGGTGAATTGTTCAGTGAAGGGTGTCTGTGTTTCTTGTCCTTCATTAAAAGAAACGTCTCACTTAATTTATTTATTATGTATTTTTTTGTTGTACAGTGACATAAAGGAAGTAAAGGAAATACTATCTGATATTACAAGACAATCATATGCTAGTAAGTAATACGAGACATCAACACTCATACTTGACTACAGCAAAATGAAAGGAAAAACAACTTAAGCAGGGCCTGATAGCCGACCAAGATGGTCGAATGATACTGGAGCTCCTCAAGTTAACCTTCTATAAAGCCTAATCCTGGACATTAGCAAACATTTTTGGGCGCAATCCTACACATTTCGGAGTGCGCCTTTTAGAGTGTGTGGGCTGCTTCGGACCGATCTAGGTCGGCACAACCGCAGATGTACTCGGAGCAGTGGAGGCAGCCGATCCTCTGCCCGGGACTGGAAAGCACACACTGTTGAGCCCTGTTTTCCCCTGCTGGACCGGCGGGGGTTATCCTGGTCCCCATTAGCAAACCAGGCAAATATGTGGCCTCATGCTCAAGATGGGCGTCACGCTGCAGCCTGCGGTTATACAACCCTTCTCACAGCCATCTACATACGCTGCACAGATCCTTCAGACCTTTGACCGGTTATGTGATCAGTTCTGGGCGAAGCTGAGTACTCGCATACTCCCAACTCCTCTAACACCTGCAAACCAAGTTGCGGCCCCCAGGATACGTCCCACTGGCCGACGCACATAGAGTGCGCCTCTCCCACATGGTTCCAGACGGTTGCTGTATAGGGTGTAGTGCAAGGGGTTGCCGCAGCGGCAGTCCACACCCCTATGCTCTGGCTCCCACACTTACCACTGTCAGACCCGATACAGGGCATGTAAATGAGCATTCACCCAATGCAACCTGCCTTAGAGGTTCTTGAATCCCGTAGCTGTCCAGGCGGGACTTGGGGCCACCAGACACAAGCTCTGGCTGGGGAACAAAATGTCTATCTGTGGAGAATGAAACTGTGCTTCACCGAGGTGGCTGACGATGGCGGAGACTGGAACTCACCCTTAAAGAGAATCGGTTGATGGATCCAAGCTTGGGACTTTGCTACCTACCTGCACTGTTTTTGTTTTGTGTTTGTGTTTTAGGTGCCAAAACTTAATTGAATGCTTGCTATAATTGCATATTCAGATCCAGTGGTTTATATCTATTCTGTAATTCCATCAACAGTTCAATGTTTCTGCGTGACTCTCTCTCTCTTACTTACATAGAACAGAGTATCTGATGTTTTTCCTATCATTTATAAAATGTGCTGTTTCCTCAACATTTTTGTTGTATCTTGTTAAATGTTTTTTTTTATTCATGTCAGTTATGCAAAGCACAACTAAAATAAAGAATGACAAAAAAAACGTAACCAATAAGGTAGAGTGAACAATAAGACGGAAAAATAACCTGATTACTAATACAGGGACTATGCTCTATTGCTGAGACCCAAGCTTCACAGGCCAACTTGTGGAAGTGGGTATGTCCGAGCACTCCCTCTGACAAGATCTTCCCAATATCAGTATCAACATATGGTGTCAACACAGATGCACCTGATGCCCATAAAAGCATCTAGGATGGTAAAATAGGACCTAGCTGGATGACCTCTGCAGCCCAAGTGAGTTGAAAAAACCCATAGGAATGGAAAATGATTGTGTCCGGTGATCTGGTATGGAAAGCTGGGGACCCTGAAGTTGTAAGGACTGTGGATATAGATTAGCCCAGAATCTGGAGCTGAAGAATCCACTTGTGGGTGCCCTAGACTCTGTGTCGATAACTAGTCCAACAAATTGTCGGTAGCCATCTTGGATATCATCTATCAATACACACATGGCCTCCAAAACAACTTTCATTGTCCCTGGAAGAGGTGTATTGCTGCTCCCACAAGGTGTGCACAGGTCAAAAGCAACAGACTATCAACTAACTACTTCAGGTCAGGAGGTCGGATGCCTCTCCCCACCACGACACACCAGGACGCAAAATAGAAGAACCGTGGCTGTGTGGTTTGATCAGTGATTTCAGAATTAGAGTCCAGTTGAGTCAAGTAGCAGATAAATATCTGCTGAAGTCATAAATATTGTAAATATAACCAAATAAAATGTTAGTCATTGATGAGTTCTCACAGACCCCGTCTGTCAAGCATGAAAGTATGGCCCTGCCTCCAAATATACTGGGCCCCAATAATATAAATAAAAAAGTTTTTAAAAAAAGTAAATTGTAAAACACTTGCTCCACCTCTACTGACATCATCATCAGTGTCAAAGGTCTTGATTGAATCCAATGTTTCACATTGAAAAGCATTGGGGACCTAAATCACACGAGTGTCAATTGCCATTCTGTCAGCCAGGTGCTTCTCATAAAGAAGTGTTGATTCCAGTACTTCTCTGTGATAACCTCTAACATGTTCAGAATTAACCTGCTGTGGGATTCAGAAAGTTAACTTTAAATTGCTTAGTGCTAAATGCCACTAATAGCAAACGTATGAATTACTATGTATATTGTTTTGTAATGTTATAGACTAGTAAAACATTAACAATGACTGAGAAACCATCAGTATAAGCTCCTTTTAAACTGAAATCTCTAACAGACTAACCCCAGGAGGCTAACTCATTGGCTAATTACTATTTACCATGGGACACTAACCACGCCAGTAATGCAGCAATCAGTTGCAGTGGAGCTACCCTTCGTAAAAAGAACTACTATCAATGCAGTATTTATCATCTACAGTAAAATTCACACAGGCAGACTATCAGATCAGGTCGGAAAACTGAAAACGTTTTCGTAGTCATGTTATGTTGCAAGTTATACTAACTCCATCACTCACCTGTACACATGTAGACCTTGGGTGTGTTTGTGATTATCTAATAAATTATGAAACTGCACATGAATATAGTGAGGCACGTATATACTTGTTCTAAGATATTAAAATGTTAATATTGGAAAACATTTTTGCTATTCCCAGTGTCTCCCTTTTGCCAAACTGATTTTTTTTTATGGTGGGTCAAGTTTGAATTTTACATGACCTTTTTCTCCAGTATAACCTTGATTAGACACTAACATATCTACAAATTACATTTATAGGTAATCCAGAAGAGCGATATAATGAATCTAGATAACATATCATGAAATAGCAATGTTTGCATGTTCTGGAGGATGACTGTGTTATCTACTGCTTCTGACATGTGGAAGTACGAAGGACATGAGATTTATCGGTGGTGAAGCTTTCCGATTAAAAATTTACAAAGGCAATCTGAGTATGACACTTAACATAATGAATTTCCCTAAACAAACAAAACCGTGAGCATCTGTGAGACTGTCAAGCCTATCAATGCAGCTCATGTTTTATTGTATCTGGCAACAACTGGAAATGAAATGTTTTGCTTGAGTGCGGGTGAACTAAAATAGTGTACATACTCTTAAAATAAATGTTACTTTTATATTTAGAGGGCACATATAGGTTTTTTTTTCTAAGTCATTGAGATCCTTCCACCTCTTGAACCTAAATCAGGAGTAGGCAACCTTTGGATCTCAGCATGTCATGGACTACATCTTCCTTGATGCTTTGCCAGCATTATGGCCGTAATAACATTATGGGAGATGAGTGCCAAAGGCTGCCTACCCCAGATCTAGAACATATATTATTTATGTTTGATATCATTTTTAAAATGATTGTCAGTGTCTGGTCTACTTTACAATGACATTCCAGTTTAAATAGTGACTACTTATATATTGTGTTGATATCTTTTGTCAGTTTTGCATTTTGTCATGATGGTAAAATATGGACAGTTAATCACGGCCATGTCTACTCATGGTAGCAGTAGTGACGATTAGTGATATGTGAGAATTGAGCTTTACCAGGGAGAACTAGAAATAGAATTGAATTATATTAGGCAGCTAAGTTAACAGGTGGATTTATGCATCTGACAGCAAAGGGATTAAACTCCATATGTGCATCGTTTCAAAGACAAATGATGCACATACAGACTCCAGGAACCATGGGCACTTCAGATATCGGATAACCATTTAAACACTCGACCATTCACAGTGCATCTCTAAAATGTATATTGACATAATGTATGGTGTTTGTAGTCATAAGCTTGTTATGGAAATAGCATTTGGGGACACAAGATCAGAAGTATTAGTGACACAGGGTGGAGTAAGAGAGGAACTAATCACCTAGCTGCTAGCTAATTTTGGGGCCCATGGACCAACCTTTTTTTCCTCAGACTCTGTTTATACGGTAGGGGTTAGATAGATACCTCTCTCACTCTTTCTCAGTTAATACCACTGTCTCACTGTATGTGTTTTATTTTGAAGTTATTCTGTTTGCCATTTCAAGTCAGCTAGTAAATGACATTTTGGCTTTAAAAGCAATGCTGCCAACGCATTTTATCAACTCTAACTAGAAAATTGATCAGATTGTCTGTGATATATTAAGAAAATGCGTGCCTTAAAGTCTCTGGCATAGTAGAACTGTGTGACATAATAGAAGGTTGCAGTGAGGTTTGGAGACTATGCTATGTGAAATAATTAATGAGGTGAGAGGTGCACAATTTAATCAATACAAAGAGACACTAACACACAGACTGGAATCCAATACTGAAGATTTCTCTATCGTATCTCATATTTTCTCTTGATACAATTAAATTACATTCCAAATAGGTTTATTTCTAGATGTCACAGTACAGTCTATATATGTTCTATCCTTCCATTTAAAGTTCTCTTGGAAGGACAGAACACCTATATAGAGTTAAATGCATTTAATGGAAATGCCGTGCTCTGTAACAATACATCCAAGAATGGATACAGCTGTAATGAATGAGATCATGACAAGGAAGCTCACAGTCTAGTGACTACACCTCCCATGATGCTTTGTCTGCATTATGGGTGTAAGAGCATTATGGGGGATGTAGTCCGCAACATCTGGAGTGCCGGAGGTTGCCTATCCTTGGCTTTAGTTAACAATTGTGGTTAAAATGTACCTGTCCCCAAATATGTCTGGGTGCAGTATACCTGGTAGTGAATTAGAGGATTTTGAGTGAGACAGACTGATGAGTTGCCAAAACTGTGTGTCAATGAGTTATATTGTCACCATAGAACAGAGGTAGGCAAACATTGGCATCCAGATGCTGTGGACTACATTCCCCTGATGCTTTGCCAGCATTACAGTTGTCAGAGCATTATGGGAGATGTAGTTCACAACATCTTGAGTGCTGAAGTTCCCTACCCTTGTGATTAGTTTTTATTTTGCATTTAAAGTATAAACAGAATATTGTATTTACCACTAATTGTATGAATGGATGAGAACTCCTAATTTCACTTTGTAGAAATGATGCCATTTGTATCGAGTATTTTTACTTTTCTGCAAACTTTAGAATTGACTAGTTTGGACACAAGAAATCATTATTCTGCTCCCCTAGAAAAGGTGGTTTAACTGGGGGAAAAATTTTACTTTACAGTTCCTGTTGTGTAATAACCCTCATTTTCATTTCAGACAATTCCTTAAAAAACAACTATTATGTTATTATGCAATAGATCTCTCTGCAGTTGTAAAGTACCAGTGTTTCTCCTTTTATCTAGTTGCTCATATCATCAATGTAGCGCAAATCATGCCAATACATATAGAGAATTGACAATGGGTAACCAACCATTTCACCGTTTGTGGACTACCTTGTGGGCTACCTTGGCTACACTAAGACAAGCTATAAAATTGATTCATGTACAGTGCATCAAGCTCTGTCAACAGAACTAATTCAGGGACAATAAAACTCAAATATTAGTAAAAGCTGGTGAATCTTATACCTTTGAATAACACATTGAAAATCATGTTCTCAATCCCATTATACAGCTACTGAGGCATGAATTATTTAACTATCAGACAGGGACTAATAAAAGTTAAAAGGATGACAAGTAACGCAAACATGTTTTGGATATTTGTATAATGAGTGAAATACACTGCCAAAATTATCCAAAAATGTGATAAGTAAGCAAACCGTAATATGAGTCACAGTGTTTTTTTTACATGTTTTGTATGTTACAATTCCAGGCCATCACCAGAAGGTACGGCCAACTATCTCGAAGAACGGATATGCCGCAAAGCCGGAAATACAGACTCGAGAGTCAGATCGTCAGGGAATGCAGAAACTCAAAGAGAAATACGATGAGCAATCAAAGAAGCTTTTAGTTGTCCAAGAAGAACTTAAAAAAGCGAGTTGTGGGTTTGTTGTGTTTGCCGTGACAACCCAGTATTTCTTTAAGAAGGTAAGAATGAAAACCATTTTAATATAACGTCTGCTTTATTTCAAATTGGTCTTCAAATCTGTTAAACTATTAAACAATAGACATACAGTCGTTCATTTTATCAGCATTTTTTTATGTTGCAGTCTTATGCTACAATTGTTAAAATATTTTTTTCACCTCAGTCTGCAATAAATACCCCATAACAACAAAGCAAAAAAAAAAAACAAATAAAAAACAGAAAAAAAAACTTTGCACATTTATTATAGAGAAAAAATATGAAGTTTTACATTAACATAAGACCCTTTACTTTGACACTTGAAATTCGACCCACTTACATCCCATTTTTCTGGGTTATCTTTGAGATATTTCTGTACTTTGAAAGGAGTCCATCTTTGGAAAATTCAATTAATTGAACATTATTTAGAAAGGCGCATATCAGTCTGTATAAACGCTCACGACTGTAAATGCATATCAGAACAAAAAACAAACCATGAGATTAAAGGAACTGCCTGCAGAGCTCAGAGACATGATTGTATTGAGGGTCAGTTTGCTCTATAATTATTAAATGGATGAAGTTTTAGATAACCTGGCCTCTCCCTAGAGCCAAACTGAGCAATCTGGGGAAAAGGTCCTTGGTAAGAGAGGTGGCCAAGAACCCAATGCTCACTCTTGGTGAGCTCCAGAGATCATGTGTGGACATGAGAAAAATATGTGGAAGGTCAAGCATCACTGCAGCATTCCACAGATCTGGCCTTTATGGCACACTGGTCAGATGGAAGCCTAGTACCACTCTTCACCTGGAAACTAGGTACCGTTCTTCACGTGCGCAATGCCATCCCAGCAGTGAAGTATGGTCATGGCAGCATCATGCTTAGAGGGTGTTTGTTTAGCAGCAGGGAATGGGAGATTGAAAAATCTAAACACAACAAAATACAGTTATCCTTAATAAAAAAAAAAATCTGGCCCAGAGTACTCGGGAACTCCACTGTGCAAATAGTTCGACTTCAAAGACGACAATTACACTAAACACACTGCCAAGTTTACAGCCAACTCTGTGAATGTTCTTCAGTGTCCCAGCCAGAGCACGAACTTGAACTTAGTCACACGTCTCTGTAGAGACATGAAAGTGGCTGTCCACCGACGGTCCTCATCTAAGATGACTGAGCTTGAGGGGATCTGCAGAGATGAATGGCAAAAACTACCCTATCTAGGTGGGCAAAGCTTGTTGCATCATACCCAAATAGACTTGAGCCTTTAAACCCCTTAAGGACCAAACTTCTGGAATAAAAGGGAATCATGACATGTCACACATGTCATGTGTCCTTAAGGGGTTAATCTGAGTCAAGGATCTTAATACTTACAATTGTAATCAAAATTATTCAACCCCCATTGAAAATCAGGTTTAATGTCAAATTTACAGACTTTCATCCGTTTGTAATGCACAATCAAACAAATGCAAATTGAAATAGCTTAACACAAAAATTGCTTCAAGTAATTTCCCCAAATTCAACTGAAAATGCAACTTAATGAATTATCCAGTGTCAAAATGATTTAACCCCTTCATGGCAAGCATAGGCGTGCGCACGGGGTGTAATCCCCGCGGCACGCCTATGTATTGAGTCCTGCAGGAACAGCGTTCCTGCACTTTTATTTGAGCAGGAACGCTGTTCCAAATGCCCCCCTCCGGCCCCCATGTCCCCCCCCCCCCCCCAGTCGGATGCCTGTGTCCATCTCAGACGCGGTGAGGGAGCTGTGTGCTCTCCGCTCCCTCTCGCCGCGCGGGCTGTTTGCTGATGCTGGGAGCCGGAATATGACGTCATATTCCGGCTCCCAGCTACAGCAGACAGACCGCGCGGCGAGAGGGAGCAGAGAGCACACAGCTCCCTCACCGCGTCTGAGATGGACACAGGCATCCGACCCACTGGACCCCAGGGACAAGTCCACAAGGTAGGGAGGCTGGGTGGACATTTTTGTAATAAAAAAAATATATATTTGTATGTGTGTGTGTGTCTGTGAATGTATGTGTGAATGTATGTGTGTGTGTCTGTAAGTGTGTCTGTGAATGTATGTGTGTGTGTATGTGAATGTATGTGTGTGTGTTTGTGTGTCTGTGAGTGTGTGTCTGTAAGTGTGTGTCTGTGAGTGTATGTGTGTCTGTGAGTATGTGTGTGTCTGAGTGTATGGGTATGTGTGTGTCTGTGAGTGTGTCTGTGAGTGTATGTGTGTCTGTAAGTGTGTGTCTGTGAGTGTATGTGTGTCTGTAAGTGTGTGTCTGTGAGTATGTGTGTGTCTGAGTGTATGGGTATGTGTGTGTGTCTGTGAGTGTGTCTGTGAGTGTATGTGTGTCTGTAAGTGTGTGTCTGTGAGTATGTGTGTGTCTGAGTGTATGGGTATGGGTGTGTGTCTGTGAGTGTATGTGCGTATATGGGTGTGTGTGTGTGTGTGTCTGTAATTGTGTGTGTGTCTGTGAATGTATGTGTGTGTCTGAGTATGTGTGTGCACGCGTATATATATCTGTGTGTCAGTATATATATACACACACACACGTATATTTTTTTTTTGGGGGGGGGGGGTGGGAAAAGAGTTCCCACACTTTATTCCCCAGGACTTCTCTGGAGATGTCCGGATCTCCCTTGACGGCTCACGCAGAGTCGGCGCTATCTGAGTGCCGGCTCTGCTCTTAGCCTCCATGGGCTGGTGGGGAGATCAAAGATCTACCTCACCAACCCACAGCAACACGGAGGGAGGCAGGAGAGGACCCGGGGAGCTCTAGACAGCAGCTCTGCCAGGTTCCTCTCACGAGATCTGAGCATTGCCACGGCAACACTCAGATCTTGCGAGAGTTAACTCTAGCTCCGCAGGCTAGAGTTCACTCTCCACTGGACCACCAGGGATGGCACATGGCAGCAAGGATCCCCCCTCCCTACATAAGGTAGGGAGGGGGGATATTTACTAATCTGCCCCCACCTCCACAATCCCTCCCAACATACAGCCCACACACACACACACAGCACATAGACACATACAGCACGCTCACACACACAGTACACTAACCGCACCCTCACAAACACACACAGCACCTTTACAAACACACAACACCCTCACACACAGCACACTAACAGCACCCTCACAAACACACACACACACAAACAGCACCCTCACAAATACACGACACCCACACACATCACACAAACGGCACCATCACACAAACGCACACATCACACAAACAGCACCCTCACACAGCACAGTAACAGGACCCTAACAAACACACAAACACCCTCACACAGCACACTACCAGCACCCTCACACACAAACAGCACCCACACAAACACCCTTACCCACATAGCACACTACCAGCACCCTCACCCACACATCCCACTAACACCACCCTCACACAGCACACTATCAGCACACACACACACAGCAGTGTATGTATATATATATATACATATATATATAGTAAAAATAGAAAAATAAAAATAGAATAAATATATACACATGCGGCGTGTTTGTGCTTTAGGGTGCACACCCTAATGCAATAGGCTGCGCACGCCTATGATGGCAAGCATCTTCAGTACTTAGTAGAGCACCCTGTTTGCTGTTATAACCTGCTGCAAATGACATGCATAGGCAGACACCAACTTGGCAAGAAGGATTTGTGTGCCTTTTTGTGGTATAATTGAAAAGAAGTTGTGCCTTCTTTTGGATCAACAGCATAAAGGAGTTGGTTTTAGAGGTTCCAGGTTTTTTAAACCTAGATTACTATGTAATTATGTCATTAAAACAATTGTAGCATAAGTTTGGAACATAAAAAGTTTGAAAACATAAAGGGGTCTGAACATCTTCCGAATGCACTGTAATGTAATGCATTAGTATTGTTTTTTGTGCTTATGAAAACAAAATTGAGGAGCAGGTTAATTTCACAGGGCTAAATACTAAAAAAAGGAAATTACCAATATATTTAAGGTATTATATAAATAATGTATTCATTATTAAACTAAATTGAAAAAATATCCTCATCTTCAATTTGCGCATACATGTGGGAGTTAACCAGACCAGGATTCGACTGAAACACCTCAGCCATTCCTGTTCCCCCAACTGTACTGAATAAAGATTATTATATATGATCTGCACCAAGATATCTCAGCAGGACTTGCTAAACAGGTCTCAACCACAGCCATGAATTTAAAATAAATTTAAATTTGATTGTATACAATAGCTAAATTAAGCATTTTATGTTTAGAAAAAAAAGGAATATAATCCAAAAAGGGAGACACACGGTAAAAATACTAAGAACACGAGGAAGGCTCTTCTAAGCTCCAAAACCACTGCATCTCATTATAGATGCTTCCCCTTTACTCTGAGAAATGGCAGTCTTTACATATGTCTGAGGATAGGCCTCTAGTGGCGGTCAGGCTGGCAATACACATACCTACAATGTATTTTAGTTTAAATATTTAAAAGGAAATGGTGGTAAAATGGTTACTTCATCCACTATAAATCATCTCAAATAGAACATTAGTTCAGAAATTACACTATAAAGTATGTGATCTGTGATATCAAACCGCACTACTGACAGTTTCAATAATATAAAGTCAACTGAAAATATATATTTGGAAAACATTTGAATTAAACAGGATCAGACTCTTTATTTGCAGTAGGAAATATTGTTCTTCGTATACCATAGATTTTGTTCACAAGAAGATAATTCACCTTAATCCGAGGAATTGTTCTATTATTCAATGCTTTAGATTAGCATGTATTGAAATGAATATGTCACAGTTGCCATCTTGTGGTCGGAATTCAGAACTGCATGTTCTTGAAATACAAGATTAATACATTCACAGACAATAATAATGCAAAATATTTTAAGGGTTTTTTAATAATGCAGTACCATACAGTCAAGTACAAATATTATAAATTTATAATATTATAATTCAAGAACTTATCTTAGACAATTGATGCTAACTTTGGTTATAAAAAAAAGTACATAACGCACTTAAATGTGTCAAACCATAATGTACAAGGACTGACATGGCTTACACTATCCTCAGGGATTTATGTAGCAAAGTAAAATCAAGACTAAAATAGCAGATCTGGAAAAAAATCTCTAACTCAGCTTGGCAAGTTTATTCTCAGTTTTGGAAGTCAGATTTTGATTAGCTACAATTTGGAGTTTGCTAAATAGACCATGGAGTTAGTAAATAGACACAGATCTGGTGTTTATGGCTCACAGTTACTACTTATCATGGAATCTGAGATCCCTGCTTGACTACAGGTATGAATATTTGTATATCCAGAGAAGATGGTAATTGAAGACCATATGTGCTCGTTTGAGCAGGGTCCTCTTCAACCTATTGTTCCTGTAAGTTTTCTTGTAATTGTCCTATTTAGAGTTAAATCCCCCCTCTCATAAAATATTGTAAAGCGCTACGGAATCTGTCGGCACTATATAATTGGCAATAATAATAATATGTTGATGAAATTGCCTTCTTTTGGATCAACAGCAAAAAACATATGTGAGGAAGGCTGAACTTGATGGACACAAGTCTCTTCTCAGCTATGTAACTATGTAAATTACTATCCCCATTGGGGATAAATGGTGTGCTACAGAGACATTAGCATTGATAAAGGGCAATCGCCCGAAACGTTTGCAACTTATATTTTGTCCTTCCAATAAATATGGTAGCACCCGGGTGTGCACTTTAAATGCCAGTTGTGCATTACTCCATTTTGTTCTTGTTTGGATATACACTGGAGGAACTACAGTGGGAGTTTTTATGATGCACGGTTATACTGTTGTTACTGCTTATTGAATCAGTGAATTGAATCTGCCTCTACCTCTTACTGCATAGAGACCTACTATTAGGGGGTAACCCAGCGAAATACACACAAAGTAATAGCTTAGCTATAGTCTAATATGCCTAAGACCAAAGTAGGTCCCTCAGTGTAAAAGAACAAGGTATATAAATGAAACGTTATTAAATAACTCAGGTCTAACAAAAGGGGACCTATAAAAAACACCATTAAAAAAGCAATATAGCTTGTGCTAGATTGGGTGAAAAAAAAACAAGGGGAAATAACTTTTCCTGTAATATCCAGTATTATAAATGCAATGTGGTAAATAAGAGGAGCAATTCACCGGAGCTCTGTAGTTTCCCTTTAGTGCTAAAAAGAACTACAAAGTGTCTCCAACTAAGAAAAATATAATTGAATTTAAATTAAGGAGACAACTCTTCAGGTGATTCCAGTAGTAAAGTAGTTAATAATAACAAGCAACACATTGCACTTATCACACTATGGTTCGTTCCCCTTACAAAAATATACATAGGGCCAATAGGTGCACCAGAAAAAACAATTGGTCGCTGTAATAAACAGACAGTGTAACATAAGGGCCTAATTTTCTAAATATTGCATGGTTAGCAAGCAGCAGGTAGTCCAATGTGTGTACACATAGGAGGCTTTGTTACCAGGTGCCCAGGCTCCCTCAAGCCCCCCCTCCCCCCACCACCCTTTTCCTGTAGTGTCCAATATTATTTATAAATGAAATGTGGTAAATAAGTAATACAAGGATATAACAATAATTATTTCACCAGAGGATCAAATCACCAGAGCCCTGCAGGCAGTCCAACATATGTACATAAAGGAGTCCTTGTCACCATGTGCCCAGGCTCCTGTAAGTTCCCCTTAAATATCAGAAAGAACATCAAGATAACTTAAACCATAATAGTGCTAAAGTGAATCTGTGCAAGAAAGTGCAACAAACAATGCTCTTTTCAGCCCTAAAGGGAAATCTACAGGGCTTTGGTGAATTGATCCTCTCGTGAAACTACTTATTTATCACATTGCATTTACAAATATTGTACACTACAGGAAAAGTTTTTTTTCCCCTTGGTTTTTCTAAGATCATAAACAGAATCTTTAGTAGACTGTTAAAGGGTTAATTTTTTCAAGTTGAGTCTCATCAAATTATTTGGTGAACTATGAATTATTGAGAACTTAAAATCTTTATTCAAAGTAGCCAAATTGGGTAAAAAAAAACTGACATGTTTTTAGCTCCTCAGTTTGGCCTAAAAGTTGAAATTCACTTTCCATTCCTGACAATTCCTATTTTAGTAAGTCACTCTATAATGCACCGTTTCCACTGAGCGGTACGGCTCGGGTCGGTACGGTCTGGTACGCCTTTTTGAGTGTTTCCATTATGAAAGTGTCCCATACAATAGAACCAAACTGCACCATTCCTGGGCCCCCTTCAGATATAGGTCCATAGGAAATAATACAGTATGTTATGTTTAGGGCAGAGCTGCTGGCTTCACACCATACAATGTATTGATTGGCGGACAGGAAAACATCAATGTTCACGACAAATGACACGCTAAGCATTTGGTCTAAACCCCGCATGCCCCCTGGTGGTCTGACTTGCAGTGGAAACGTCCACCTGAATAGGCTGGACCATTCTAACCCTTCTGAACCATACCTACCCGAACCATACCGCTCAGTGGAAACAAGGCATCAGAGTCTTAGATATTTAAATAGTTACCAAGTATTGATATTAAGTACTCTTTTCTTTTCCTGAAATTACCTTTACAAAGGTTTTGCTCTAGTGCAATTACTAGTTATTTCAATGTGCCTATTTTTTCTATGTTAACCCAAATTAATTCTAATCAAGAAGTCCCCAATCATTAAAATGGCTGTTGCTAATGTTCCATGGCAGTTTGCATGTTTTTAATTTTTAACATTTAGCGGTTGGTAATTACCAAAATCCCAAAGATTTTTAGATCCACAGATAATAATGGGAGATGCTTAACCCCTTAAGGACACATGACATGTCTGACACGTCATGATTCCATTTTATTGCAGAGGTTTGGTCCTTAAGGGGTTAATGCTTGTTACCACTTCATGAATACGCTAGAGAGTAAAAATTACCAACTGGTGCACTCTCACTAAAATGATGACGGCTTCATCTACTTTAACCCCTTAAGGACACATGACATGTGTGACATGTCATGATTCCCTTTTATTCCAGAAGATTGGTCCTTAAGGGGTTAAAGGAGAAAAGGGCAAGTTAAAGGGTACTGGTCACAGCATCTACAACTTGTGCTCTTTTGAAAGAGCATTACATTTAATCTCTGCATTATGCTAGCCTGTTTAAAAGTCGGTCTTTCACCCACCTTTCAGTCAATTCTTAGCACAGACTACGCCAAATAATTTACTGACAAGGGAGAGTAGAAGAGACATCCCATACTGCATGCGCAGTGGTTGCTATGGTAACTCCCTAGCTAAAGTGGCTATTACTGACTAGCGAATATAGAAACAGAATTACTGACGTCACAGTGTTCAGACGCCGACATGTTGACGACAAAACCAGCATGTCGGCATCACAGAGGATGTTTGCCCTGCTTCGGGAAAGCCTCTGCAAGCAGGGCAAATGAAAGATAATTGCAGGTGGAGCAAGACAACACCGGAGGTGGGTGTTAGAGAAGCGTTCGAGAGAAGATTCATCTTGTTTTCTTTTAATGGTTGTAAAGTTGTAGATATGTGTACTGACTAATGATGTTCGATTACTAGTTTGGGTATATGTATTTGTGTACCTAACAGCTGATACTGACCTACTAATTGATTTAACTAAACTAAAAAACACTTATCGTGATATAATTATAACCACTCCCACTACAAGCTCCTGCTTATATGACACTAGAGTGAATCACAGGTGAATTGCGCATGCACTGAGCAAGCTTGTTATAGTTTCCTCGTAGAGTTGCTATGATGAGGAATTGGAAAATGCGTCTTTACGTACGTTCAAATCATGATATCACAAATACAGAGATGGGGATTCTATCAGTGAATATCATACAGACAGTAAATAAGCTGTTGTAGTAAGGTGCTGTAATAAGGTATTTTTTGCTGGTTCTTGGTATTTACAGTGATTAACAGTTTATTTTATTGACTACTAGAGAAACAAGTCTACAGATACTGAAAGATACGAAACTACACGTGAATCTTTAAAATTACACTCTACACTAATGCTTTGTCGGAAACATAGCAGTGAGCCTCTGGAGGCTGTAGATTTGCAGTGACAAATTCTAGAGGCTTCTAGTAAATCGTTGTAAATGTATAGGATTTTCCCAAAACGTTGCAGCGAGTTATAGGAGTTTCCTAAACTGTAATAGTTTCAAAGTGACGCAGTGCAGAGGTCTATGTGGTTTATATTACTGCAGTGAATAAAAAAATATTCAGGGTGTCTAATAGTGGGAAACGTCAGGTTTTCAGTGGAGAAAAGGGAACCTCTGAAAGCATGCAGGAATTCTTTCCACTTTAAGATATTTTTGGCAAAATGTAAAATTACTGATGTTAATTGCCATATCTTCAGAAAAGAGTCCTGTGTTTTTGCCACCTTTACAAATACATTTGGAAGTTACTGAAACCCCTGCTGTTATGAATTGCACCTCCCAAACATGATACCTGTAACTGTCCACAAATGCTGGAATGTGACAAGTCAATTACATTAAATGACAAGGTAGAGAAAGCATGATCTACCAGTTAGCCCTATCTGTCCAAGCATGTAACAAGTGCACTTTATTCAGTAAGATTGATTAAAAATGTATGTTACGTCAATCCATAATTATTTTCCAGTTAATAAAGGTGTTAATCTATTCTATAAATGAGAATTATATGTTGATATACCGTATATGTCTACATTGCCTATCACAATGCTTAATTACAGTGAATACCATTTCACAATTAATGATACATCGAGTTTGATAGTAATCACAATTTACAAGACACCATTTTTCAGTCTCCATCGCTTTTAGCAAATTAAACCGTCTGATGCAGCAGTTGACCTTTCACATTGGATTTTTCACTTCATAAACACTTCACCTCTTTCTATAACATAAATGATGTCAATGAAGTTGGACAGCGCAGACTGTCACTTCTGTGTCTTCACATCCCCAGAGTCTCACCCATGTTGGAGTCAAGAGGAGGACAAAGGTAAAGAATGAGACAGGGAGTAAAAACAGGGCACGGTCACATAATGATTATTTTAAGGACTGCCAACAATAGCCTTGATACGGAGCAGGACATAAACCAAACAAAACGTAATAAACAGACTTATAAACTTTTTTCCCCTTCTATATATAGTGTTGAGGCAGAATGAGCTGACTGACAAATGTACAGTTAAATGTAAGCGTTTATTAACTTAACCGTGAATTGTACCAATAACAGAGTCGTAAAATGTAAGCCAAACAAGCTGACGTTTTTACGTGGATTGACCACTTTCACCTACATTCTATCTAATTTTGCCTTCAATATTCCAAAACTCATTGTTTTGTCAATAAAATTCTTAGTACATATAACTACAGGAAGACGTTATAATAAAATGAGACATAACTGTAAAGTTATTTTGTACATTTGTAAAGACTTGTGTAAATATGATATATAATTATATATAAATATATATATATATATATATATATATATATGATGTGACAAATGCTCCTTCCCACGAAAGTTTGCCACGGATTCCTTGAGGAGTGTGGAAGCCGGCCTCCTGCCCACCAACTATGGTCCAGGTCTGGGACACCGTTTTGGAGTTACCCTGCCCAGCCGCCATTAGCAGATTTCCCTGGGTGCCCCTGGTTCGGCACTTTACTTCATGCGAATGGAACTGAACGCTAGCTCTCTGGCGGCTGTTCGATGATTTAAATCCACGAATAGTCATCAGCGGTACTTAGCCGCGACCGCTATGGAACTAATTTCGACATGAAAACTTTGTGGGTTCCTGATCACTTCAGCAGGACTTAACCGCGACTGTTATGGAACTGTTATCGGCATGAGGTGACCGTGCGGTTCCCGGACATATTGGTTCCCAATTTTGAACCACCAGGAGAGCGCTATTTGGAGGGAAGGTGCCTAAGACTAAGGGGAACAAACGCTACCTGAGAGCACCCAGTATTGCGGCCGCAGGAGCTCCCGAAAGTTGACCGGCAAAAGAACCAAACGCCCTGGAACTATTTTAGGCATAGGACCATGTGTGCCGCCAGTCAGAACTTTAACACGGTGGCGTTTCACCTACACTGCATGGATCTGAGCACTATTTGGAGAACTTGGATGCTCAGATCAGGGCTATTAAAAAATGTATTATTTGATGGGTTATTTTATGTTTTTATTTTGTTTGGGGGTATTTTTATGTTTTTATATTTTTGTGTTTGGCTCTCTGTTCTTGGGAGATAATTAGCTTACCGGTCTTTAACACAATTATCTCCCAGGCCCAGAGATCTCTGGTAGGGGCTTGTGTTGAATACAATGGAGACCCTCTGCTGGGGTCTGTGCATAAAAGGCCAAGTTTAGCTCATTAAAATCAGTTGTACTCCCAGAACTATGTGTCGTCTAGTTACTGGGAGGAGAAGGGCTATAATCACTGATGAGCACCTTGTTCCAGCTTGTGGAGGATTCGGCAGGGGAAAGTCCTTGTAAGGACTATAACTCCCAGGACTATGTATCATCCAGTCCCTGGGAGGGAAAAGAGCTAGTCCCCTATCCTGTTCCAGGACGCAGAGGCTCCAGGAGGACCCCAGTTGAGCCACGGTGACTGGAGCAGAAGCGCTGAGGTTTTCACCAGTTCCAGCTAGGAAGCGTTCTTTGGTGGAGGTACCCAGCTGGAAGACAGGGAGCTCCGCTACAAGTGATCTACTAAAAAGTGGTGCACTCAGATGCAGGTTTTTCTTCTAATGTTTATGGCTATTTTAGCCCTTATTCACAGTTCAGTGAATAAGTCCCATTAAACCTGTTTAAGGATTAGGGAAGAGCACAGGTAATTTTTTCTTTTGTTTTTACTGTATGTATTGGGGCTGATGTGTACTATCATCGTTGGTGCCGCCCAGGAGTGATGGGAGTTTGAGCACAGGACATTTTTTGTATCAGTGTTTCACCATAAGGCCGAGAAAATGTCACTGGAAAAAAAAATACATAATTACAAGAGAATTATTTTTGAAACCATTGCTCAGAGAGCAATCACAATTTCTAGCAGAACTGCAATTTGTCTTGGCTGAAAATAGGTGACAACAAGAAAAAATATTTTTAACCCACTGAGTGCTAAAATATTATATTTTGGGAGAGGAAAAAAATAAATTACATGAGATTAGAAGAATTTCTTTCCTAGCCAGACACAAGGAATGGTGCAGGTTTGCTTGGTGGTTGTTATCAAATATTAATTAATATATAACTTATGGAAAATGTTCTAATTAAAAAAAATATTATTCAAAATCATAATTAGGGGATATTGCAGTTAATTATTGGATGAGCTAAGATAATTTTGCTAACCTATAATTCTAGGCTTACCCAAGATACTTAGTTGCTCAGTTCCATGTTTACATTCTCCTTTGCCAGAGGACAGAAATTAAAACGTATCTCAGAAAGTAAGGAATCTTCTAGAATAAAGCTGATAGATCATTCTGTTTGCATTCCATTATTTCGATAATTTCAAAAAATAAAGAATAAAGGGCCGGGTGCTTGGCTGCCATTTACAATGACTTCTGATTGCTAGTGCTCCTGAGCTTGATGGGCTTATTATTATCTATTATTGCAAACCCACACAATAGACTAGTGCCAATATTTTACTGCTGAGAGCAGACATAACCTCCACAAATGGGTGGTTTTCACAAAGACGACAGCAGTCACCCGAGTAGCCTCAGTCATTCGGGGCAAAAGGTCAAACAACCGATTTAATCGTAACAGCATATAGCCTCCGTCTCTGGCTTGTAGGTAAGAGACCACGTGCTCACATCTCAAATGCACATAACTGAGCCACTGAATTGGACAGGCATCTCACATGGTTGAAACAGGACATTAAATACATTTCGCAGCACACTGGAGATTGTTCACTTTTTAGAGACCCAAGAGGAGGACCCTAGAGACCCAAGAGGACTACTTCAGTAACAGGTCTCGCCAAAATTAAAATTAATATACTGAGCAGACTTTAAAACTGTTAAGTCTAATACATGCAATAAGACATGCCTCTTATGTTTTGTTCAACTTGTCTTTTGTTGGTGCCTTGACTGAAACTGCTTTGCAAGTTTTTCTCTTTGCTCTTATACTTATATTATCCTCTTGCTAATAAAGGTTTTAGCAATTGAGAGACTTACAAACAACTTTGCAGGAACTTATTGACTCTCTGCTCCCCTAAGTAACTCTACTGGAGCACCTTATGGACAGAGGCCACAAGCCCTTCATCCAAAAATGATCCGGTCCCTATGGAACAGCTCCGCTTCTTCCAGAACGCCAAACTCTGCAAACATACTGCAACTGGCCCAAGCACAAATTTATTGCACATGTCAATCTTTGATTTCTTAGTTTCTAAATGATGGGAGATAGATCTGCTATTCCAGACCTCCTCGTAACTATGATACTTCAGGAGTTGAGGCAATCTGATGCTAACTGCCGTCTTCTTGGACATCCACCAATCCTTGTTGTGGATTGCAGGATTTGTAATCCCTTATTTCATCCTCATATTTAATGGCGCATCAAGAATTATTACACAATAATACATTCCCCATTACAGACTGTATCCCCAACTGTGACTCTTTGGCATATTAATTCATGGAGCTCAGATGCTTTACCTCTTAACCAGCATTTAAGCTATGGTGTGCTGGCCAAAGGTGTCCCTTTAATACAGAGTAGGTTTTTTATTTAATTAGAATGATTGCATTGTATTTAAAGGGACACTGTAGTTACCAGAACAGCAGTGTTTACATTACAGCCTACGAACATCTCTCCTGGTCACTCCTCAAATGGCCACTAGAGGTGCTTCCTGGGGCAGTGCTGCAGGCAGCAGAGCCAGCACCGGCGCACCCTTGCGGCACGGGAAATAAGTTGAGTTATTACTATATTTAAGGAGAGCAAAGAGAACCAGGGGGGTTAAATAGTAAGTTTAACACTATAGGGGCTGGAATGCATGTTTGTGTTCCTGACCATATAGTGTTTCTTTAACGTGGAATCTAAATGTAATAGTAAATTATTAACTGCGGTGAATAGTGCTGAGGAAGTAAAGATAAATGTTTACATCTAGTGCCCTTCCAGGTTCGACTCAGGACTCATCCCACTCCAAGCATCTGCATGCATGATTAGGCATTTGCATAGACATGACATACGTACACAGGCACTAACTGGCATTCCCCTCAGGCATTCCATTAATTGAATTCACATGGCATGATCTCACTGTGCTCAGGCAGAAAGGCATACTACTACACAAATGTAATAAAAATGAAAATTACTGAGAATTTTAGACACATTTTTTTTACACAACCCACAATGTTCTGTGACAAAAATCTCAGTAGTGACATTTCTGGTCTTAGTTTCATGCAGCCCTGTTACAGGCGCCTAGAATTAATAGCATAGTATCAAAACAAAATAAAAAAGCTGCAATTAAAAGTATAGAGTAAGCAAATAGTGCAACACACTAAGAAATATTATATAAAAGTAATATACAGGCAGTGAATACAAAGGATGAATGAAAAATATTTTCAGGGTTATTCGCTAATGTGCAAATGGCCAAATAAGTCAAAACCATCTGGCTGCATTGTTCACGCAATTCAACAATGTCTTGATTTTGGTCTGGATTTTAGCTAGGCTGAACGCTAACGGACGGCTGAATTCCAGACCAAATGCTTCAAATCTGGACCCAGATTTAAAAAAAAAATTAGAACAACTTGCAAACTGGCACCGAAAGTTTAAATATGTGGCGGCTGACCAGAATTTGATAGCCAGCCACTACATTAAATAGTTAATAAATCGTACCTGTAACTGCAAGGTGTATCACTGTCATGTAACATCTGAACTGTACCCTGTTAAATCTTAGGTATAAGGGGATAATAAGGGCAGCCATACCAGTTACTATCCTGTTCCAGAATACTACAAATGTTACTCAAAACAAAAAGTGATTGTGTGTACCTTGTATACGATACCAGCTGTTTTGTACGCACTTTGGAATGCTGTGTAAAATCCAATTTAAAAAAATGAAATATTGAAAAAAAAAGTTAATAAATTAATAAATAACCCTACGGGGTCAATAAGACCCCCGTATTACTGTACAGCTGGTATTTCAGTGAACCGTGATCTATCTACCCCCTTTATATTTGTATTCTTCTTCACCCAATGCCCATGGGATGGGGCTTTTTGTAGTGACTGGGAAACCATTACTGCCTACTTGTTAGTTTTCAATGTTTAGTAGACATACTGAATGCAAGGTGGGGGCATGGGGAAGTTTTAAACCTCCCTTATAGTAATATGCGTTCTTGTTGTCTTTTAACTATTTGCCCATTGGCTGCTAGTGCTGCAAGCAGGCAATAGTACTTACATGTAGGCATGTGCATGGGGAAAATATTCAGTTCGGTTCAGCATTCCGAAATTCGGAATTTTCGCAATTCGGGACTTCGGCATTTTGGCACTTCAACACTTCGGAACTTCGGCAACTTCGGAACTTCGGCACTTCAGCACTTCGGAACTTCGGCAGTTCGACACTTCGGAAATTCGGCAACTTCGGAACTTCGGCACTTCGGAACTTCGGCAACTTTGGCACTTCAACACTTCAGAACTTCGGCATTTTGGAACTTCGGAATTTTGGAACTTCGGCACTTCTATTGCAGCCACTTAGTAGATAACTCCCTAATTTCCACGGTATTAGGGAGTTATCTACCAAAAGGCTGAAAGACCTAAATTGGTCTTTCAGACAAATTTACTAATACTAAGTAAAAATGACTTAGTATTAGTAAATTTTGCACCTACTCGCTATACCGCGAAAACGATGGGGGGGGACCTAATGTCCTCCCCCCTGGCCCCCACCCCTAAACGGCGGTTGGGGGCCCTAAATACTAATAAGGGGGGGACATAATGTCCTCCCCCTGGCCCCCACCCCTGAGCGGTGGGTGGAAGCCCTAAATAGTAATGGGGGGACCTAAGGTCCTCCCCCGTGGCCCCCACCCCTGAGCGGTGGGTGGGGGCCCCTAAATACTAATAAAGGGGGGACCTACTGTCCTCCCCCCTGGCCCCCTCCCCTGAGCGGCGGGTGGGGGCCCTAAAAAAAATGTCCCCCCCAGGTGACTAGGGATCCCCAAACCCCTAGTCACCCCCCCCAAAAAAAAAAAATGATACCCCTACCTACCCCCCTCACCCTAAAAAAATGAGGGGGGACATTTAACTAAGAACCTGTAAAAAAATAACTTACCATTCGATGTTTTCTTTCTTCTAAAATCTTCTTTTTTCTTCCCCCAAAAAGGCCAAATAAAAAACCATAATAACCGACGCAAATAAAATGTTTTTTTAAAAAAAACGAGCGCAAAAAAAAATAATACTTCTTCACCCATGGAGAGCTCCGCACAGACTGAGCTCTGCAGGGCGGGGGAAGGCTTATAAAGCCTTGCCCCGCCCTGCAATTAGGCTCAGAGCACTCTGATTGGTGGGTTTAAGCCATCCAATCAGAGTGCTCTGACAGGTAAATGAAGAGACTGACAGGTAAGTCTCTACATTTACCTGTCACAGCACTCTGATTGGTTGGTTTGAAATCCACCAATCAGAGTGCTCTGTGTCATTTTACACAGCGTGGGAAAGTTCATTGGAATTTTCCCACGCTGTGTAATTTGACTCATAACTCTCTGATTGGTGGATTTTTTTAACAGTGAGCTGTTTAATAGACATGCCCCTACTCGCGGTATAGCGAGTAGGGGCATAATTTGCTAATCCTAAGTAATCTTTACTTAGTATTAGTACATTTGTCTGAAAGACCAATTTAGGTCTTTCAGCCTTTTAGTTGATAGCTCCCTAATGCCGTGGGAATTACGGAGTTATCTACTTATTCATTCCTGTCATTACATTGACTGGCCAAGTAACTTACATTTTATATGAATGTATGTTACTTGATTGTTGTAAGTGTTGCAAATGCCTACAGGTGAATCCTGGCTATGTTTGTATACTTTTTATTTAAAATTGTATACAATGTAACATTTTTCTTCTTTCACTGGGTAAGTATATTAGTACTTAGGCAATACTGTGCTTCCGAACTTCAGCACTTCGGAACTTCGACACTTCGGAAATTCGGTAATTTCGGAGCTTCAGGACCTCGGCAATTCGGCACGTCAGCAATTCAGACATTCAGAAGTACCCGAATGTCCGAATTGCCCGAAATTCGTCCAAATTAATATTCGGACCGAAACGAATTGCACATGTCTACTTACATGTGTCATTCGCTTACATAAAAGCAAGTGAATGATAATGTGGAATGTGCATCCTGCTGGTTGCATTCGGTCCCTATTCAGTTTAAAATTGGTGCTTTGTGAATATTTTGAATTATTATAATTATTTAGGATTAGGATGAGAAAACACCAGTTTTAATCCGGACACCGAATGCATCCAGGAAATGGCTGCAGATTCTCTCTGGCAGACTGAATTCCAACCGTATTTGGCTTTAGTAAATATGAGAACTGCCATTGCCGTCTGAATTTGTTCATTTTCATCTCACAAAATCTGGTGTTTCGTGAATATCGAGTAAATGTCTTTGACACAAACAGGGTTAAATAGTAAGATGCGGTGTATTGACAAAATACCTAAGCTAAAACAGCCAAGTTGGGAAAAAAATACTTTTTTTAGATATTTTTAAATCTCAAATATTTAGGCCGAAATTGTACAATTCAGCTTTTAGTTTACTGCAATACACTATTTAGTGAATACACCTTAAATTGTAATAAGGTTAAATTGTAACCAAAATGATCATCTAAGTTTTTAGAAATGCGCTGCATGGTTTTCTTCCTCATAATAATTAAAGAGGTATGCAAGAAAAAAAAGTGTGCCCTACCATAACTACTGAGCTTTAAATGTCTGCTACAGGTTTGCAGGGCCATGCTTTATAAACCTAAGTAGTTTAAACCTAGTACCACACCACCATCTCTTGCTGGCATCGTGCCCATGGTCTCTTCCTTCTGATGGAACATGTGAGATACTGAAAATAATTGTGGTTAGGTGTCCCAATTCCACATTCTCTATATTTAATATCCTCTAAAGCAGGCTTTCCCAAACTCCGGCCCTCCAGATGTTGCTGAACTACAACCAGGGCCGGCGCCACCTGTAAGGCGACCTAGGCAGCCGCCTAGGGCGCAACTTACCAGGGGGCGCCGGATCCCTGTCCCCGCTGCGCCTCCTCATGCTGCGCCGCCTGAGCGCTTTAACAAGCCCCAGGCGGCGCAGCACTGCTGCATGGAGGGCGGCCGGGTTTCAGTGACCGGCAGGAGGGAAGCGCAGAGCGCTCCCTCCTACCGGTCTCTCCATGTAGCGTGGCCGGGCGGCGCGGAACTCGGGACAGGAACCTCTGTTTCCTGTACCCGGCCGCCGGCGGACTGAAGGGAAGCGCTCACTGAGTGAGCACTTCCTGTCAGTCCGCCGGCGGCCGGGTACAGGAAACAGAGGTTCCTGTCCCGAGTTCCGCGCCGCCCGGCCACGCTACATGGGCAGGAGGGGAGGGTAAGGACCACTATGGGAGGGGGGTAACGGACCACTAGGGGAGGGGGGGGAGGGAGGATAACGGACCACTAGGGGGGGAGGAATAACGGACCACTAGGGGAGGGGGGGGAGAATAACGGACCACTAGGGGAGGGAGGGAGGGGGGGGATAATGGACCACTAGGGGAGGGGGGGGGAATAACGGACCACTAGGGGGGGGGGATACGGACCACTAGGGGGGGATAAGGACCACTGGGGGTGGGTAAGGGCCAGGGGGGGTAAGGACCACTAGGGGAGGGAGGGGGGGATAAGGACCACTAGGGGAGGGAGGAAGAGAGGGGGGATAAGGACCACTGGGAGTGGGTAAGGACCAGGGGGGCAAGGACCACTGGGGGGGTAAGGACCATGAGGGGGGGAAAGGACCACAAGGGGAGGGGAGGGAGGATAATGACCACTAGGGGAGGGAGGGAGAGGGGGGATAATGACCACTGGGGGTGGGTAAGGACCAGGGGGGGGTAAGGACCACTGGGGGGGGTAAGGACCACTAGGGGAGGGGAGGGAGGATAAGGACCACTAGGGGAGGGAGGGAGAGGGGGGATCAGGACCACTAGGGGAGGGAGGGGGTGGATAAGGACCACTGGGGTGGGTAAGGACCACTGGGGGGGTAAGGACCACTGGGGGGGTAAGGACCATGAGGGGGCGGTAAGGACCACTAGCGGAGGGGAGGGAGGATAAGGACCACTAGGGGAGGGAGGGAGAGGGGGGATAAGGACCACTAGGGGAGGGAGGGGGTGGTTAAGGACCACTGGGGGTGGGTAAGGACCAGGGGGTAAGAACCACTGGGGGGGGGTAAGGACCACTAGAGGAGGGGGAGGAAGGACCACTAGGGGAGGGGAGGGTAAGGACTACTAGGGGAGGGGAGGAGGGAGGAAGGACCACTAGGGGAGGGGAAGGTAAGGACCAGTAGGGGAGCGGAGGGGGGGAGCAAGGACCACTAGGGGAGGGGAGGGGAAGGACTACTAGGGGAGGGGAGGGGAGGGGAAGGTAAGGACCAAGGACCACTAGGGGAGGGTAAGGACCAAGGACCACTAGGGGAGGGGAGGGTAAGGACCACTAGGGAAGGGGTGAGTCAGGACCACTGGGGGAGGGGGGTGAAGGAACACAGGGGGTGGGAAGGTAAGGACCACTGAGGGAGGAGGAGGGGAGGTCCACTAGGTGTTTGGGAGAGGGAGGACCACTAAGGGGGGGAAGGACCACCAAAGGGGGGTAAGGAGGGAGGACTACTAAGGAGAGGGAAGGAGGGTAAGGACCACTAAGGAGGGGGGGAGATTACCACTAAGGGGGTGGTGGGAGTAGGGGAAGGTCTACTAAGGGGTTTGGGAGAGGGAGGACCACTAAGGGGTTTGGGAGAGGGAGGACCACTAAGGGGGGGAGAGGGGAGTGAGAAGACCACCAAGGGGGGACTGCAGAGGGACAGGGGCCAAGGGAGAGCACTAAGTGACACACACACACACACAGAAACATACAATGCATTCCTACTCACACACAATACATCCCTTACGTTCTCTTACATAATTAATGCACCCCTTACAGACACACACTGCATTCAATTACATACACAGAAACAAACCTTGCACCCCTTACACACACACACACACACACACACACACAGAAACATACAATGCATTCCTTACACGCAAACACACCACATCCATTACATAAATTGCACACATAAAACATCCCCAACTCATGGATGGGCCATGTAGGTGGATTTATGGGTGGGCACAGAGCCGGCGCGTCCATAAGGCGGCACAGGCGGCCGCCTTAGGGCGCACGGGCTCTGGGGGCACAAGATTTCAGTGACCGGCAGGAGGGAAGCTCTCCCTCCTGCCGGGCCACCATCTCGGCTCCCGGTGCTGTGTGCGGCTGTGCTGTAATCAGGCGCGGCGAGGGAGCTCTAACCTCTCTGCTCTGCTCCCTCACGCGCGGTCTGCTGATGCCGCGGGAGCCGGAATATGACATCATATTCCGGCTCCCGCGGTATCAGCAGACAGCGCGCGAGGGAGCAGAGCAGAGAGGTTAGAGCTCCCTCGCCGCGTCTGATTACAGCACAGCCGCACGCCGCCCAGCAGCCCCACTGGACCCCAGGGAAGGATTCATCATCCACACCAGCTCTCCAGGTAGGAAAATATTTATTTGTAAAATAATTAGTGAGTGTATGTGTGTGAGTGTATGTGTCTGTATGTGTGTGAGTGTATGTGTCTGTGTGTGAGTGTATGTGTCTGTGTGTGTGTGAGTGTATGTGTCTGTGTGTGAGTGTATGTGTCTGTGGGTGAGTGTGTGTGTGTGTGTATGTGTGTGTGTGTCTGTGTGTGTGTGTGTAAGTGTATGTGTCTGTGTGTGAGTGTGAGTGTATGTGTCTGTGTGTGAGTGTATGTGTCTGTGTGTGAGTGTATGTGTCTGTGTGTTTGTGAGTGACGGCGTGTGCGTCTGTGAGTGACGGCGTGTGTGTCTGCGAGTGACAGCGCGTGCGTCTGCGAGTGACAGCGCGTGCGTCTGCGAGTGACAGCATGTGCGTCTGCGAGTGACAGCGTGTGCGTCTGCGAGTGACAGCGTGTGCGTCTGCGAGTGACAGTGTGCGTCTGCGAGTGACAGTGTGCGTCTGCGAGTGACAGTGTGCGTCTGCGAGTGACAGCGTGTGTGTGTGAGTGAGTGCGTCTGTGTGTGTGCATGTGAGTGTATGAGTGTGTCTGTCAGTGTATGATGAGTGTGTTTGTCAGTGTATGATGAGTGTGTGTCTGTCAAATCAGTGAGAGTATGTTTGTCATTGAGTCTGTGTGTGACTATCAGTGTGTCTGTCAATGAGTCTGTGTCTGTCAGTGACGTCTGTGTTTTTGTCATTGAGTGTGTGACTGTCAGTGTGTACAGAGTGTAGCAGAGCGAAGCGCGGTACAGGAGCTTCTGTTTCCTGTACCTGGCCAGACTGACAGGAGGTGCTCACAGAGAGAGCACTCCCTGTCAGTTCGGCCGGGTACAGAAAACTGAAGCTCCTGTACCGCGCTCCGCTCCGCTACACTCTGTACACACTGACACACCAGGAAGGGGAGTGTGACCACTAAAGGGGTGTGGGGTGCACCAAGGGACAGGGAGGGAATGGGAGAGAAACACCAAGAGACAGGGAAAAGAGGGGGGAGGGGATAAGAACACTAAGGGACAGGGAAGGGACCAGGGAGGGGCTGGTTAAGAGGCACATAGGTGAAGATGGTTTTTTTTTAGGGGGGGGGGCGGAAAAATGCATCTTCGCCTATGTACCTAAAAATCCAAGCACCGGCCCTGGGTGGGCATTGTAGGCGTATGCCCCCTGGGGGCCCAGACCTTGAGCTGTGTAAGGGGCCCTAAAAAATGGAGCTGCTTCCTGTTCGTTAATTGTTGTGAGCACTGTTAAAAACAGTCTCCAGAGAGCCTCTTCTACACCAGACCTGTGGAGCCAGACTGAGCCTATCATCAGCCTCTTGTCCTCATCTGGTGGTAAGTAGGCAATCCAATATATTATTAGTGGCACTAATCTCTAATTTACCTCACATTAAATGGATACTATAGTCAACAGAAGCACTACAGCATAATGTAGTGGTTCTGGTGTCTATAGCCTGTGCCTGTAGGCTTTTTAATGTAAACACACTGTCTTTTCAGATAAAAGACACTCTGTGAAGACTGGCGTTGGCCCATATGGCAGAGCATATGGGCGGGGCATTGTGATGTCACATGGTGGGCAGGACATAGGGGGGGGGCGGCAAAATTTTTTTTGCCTAGGGCGGCAAAAATCCTTGCACCGGCCCTGACTACAACTCCCATGATTCTCAGCCTATCTATTTAATTCATATAATCATGGGAGTTGTAGTTCAGCAACATCTGGAGGGCCGGAGTTTGGGGAAGCCTGCTCTAAAGCTCTGTAGAATTATATCAGAGTCTGATTGAGAGATCCCTATCCATTCCCTGGACCAGAAAAAGAGATCATATACATGTTGTAAAACTTGTACGGAACTGAACGTTCTATTTGTTTTGATTGTTTGTTTGATGTGCATTGTGTCCCCTTAAGAGAACTGTTAATATGATGTGTTGTTGTATACGATAAGCATTTCTAAGCAATTCTCTCACTGGACTCATGGGGGTGTATGTGTTTCACTGTTACAAGCTCTTACATATATACAGTGTTTATAAACTGCAGAAGATGGATGGATGGATATGTATAAGAGTGTGATCCTTAACTGGAACTGCAGAGCCTGAATCAGCTTATCCAGTAGCCATAGTACTGCAGACGGTGTTCCTGTGTCAGTTCATGTGTTTCCCATGAGACTGGAGAATTTAGTTACTATCAAACTTAAGCACTGTGGAAACATTTGGTTCAGCTGAATCACAGTTTGATTCAAATCAGCCAGAAAACTGTCTGATATTTGTCCATGTGGCGGTACAGTTTGTCCGAATATCACCCATGCAAACATACAGTATTTGAGAAGTTGATTTGGACAAACTTAAATGGCATGGAAATTGGACAGTTACTGATATATATATATATATATATCATGTTTATATATTGCAGCACACTGATTGGCACATTTTCATGCCATTTCGATAACAGATTAAGTAAGAAAAAGTAACAGAAAAATATCTATATTATTTACAAGCTATTTATATACATATATATTATATGCATTAACTGTATAATATGTTAATATATATTATTTTACTGCTCCTTCTTTATTTTCTTCTATTGATAATTTCTCACTTAACTGGTTGTACGTCAATATGACACTTTGGAATTCAGATAATCTGCCTAAATACGTCAGAAAATGAATGCACCAGTCTAGTTACGATACTTTGTGTATGTATAACTAGTCATTAAGATCACCCCATTTGTAGCAGTATCACTTTAATTTGGTGCTGTATCTTTAATGGGTTTAGCCATGTCCACATGGTGATTTGCCCTGTTACCGCACTGTGGAGTTTGGTGCTGGTTCTATGGGTAGGGTATACCCTGAGAATGGTGTCTCTACAGGCAAAAGGAAAAAAAAAAACATTATATTTAGCACTTGATAGTAGCATTTTATTTGTCCAGTTAAGTATTAATTCAGAGAAATCAAACATTAATTTATGGAACAGTTTTGGAGTTTTTGTCCTGCTGCAAGGTCAACTGCCCAACAATTTATTTCTCAGACATTGGATGGTATCTGGGTTGGAAAGAGGGTTCTGGACATTTCAGAATTTATCTGAATGATGTCACCAGCAGTCTTTTTTTTTTATAAAAACAAGTGAATAGACTTGAGTCTCAGTCGTACATATACAACCAATAGCAAAACCTCCATTATGTTTTCAGATATTGTAGAACACTGTGCAGCACCTTTCTTTTCACACACATTTCTCTTTCCGTCATTTTATCACAGATTTATTTTGCTTTCTGGATTTGGAAGAATGTGTTTCAGAATGATCATAAAATTATATATATAAGACATGTGGTTCACATCTCACAAGTACCCACATAAATTAACAAGCGCTCTCATTTCCCCAAATAGATCCATTGCTCATAGCCACAGCTTATGTTACCATGAAGAGCAATTTTCATCACATGAATGAAACTACTGCCAAGTACTGAAGTACATTGTGACAGAGCTTCCGTACTCCAGCGGAGTACCTCCGCCAAGTCTGCTTCCTCACCGTTATGAGGGAACCTGGAGCACTTCAGACCAGTCGCCAAAGCTTGACTGGGATCGCTGAGGAACTTTTCCACCCTGGACCAGGCTACGGTGATTATAGCTCTGGAAACACTTTTACCAGCAGTGCAGTGATCATAGCCCTTTCCCCAAACACCAGACGACACTTGAAGGTTAAAAATAACAACAAAAACCTTTATTGAACATCTATTTATACCCCCAAGAGCCTCATTTAGTTACAACAGGGTTTCAGTGGTACCCAATGGCAGTATGGACTGTAGATAGAACCAATCACACTACATATCCCAATCCAACAAATTGCCACATGGACTTGGGATAGCAGCCAGTCACACTACAATGCTTACAACCAATGTGAATAGAGCCCTGGAATTACTAGGAAGGGTGGGGACAGACAATAACAAGGGCTGAGGACCACATAATAAATGTAAAGGAGTGGCAGAACAGCCAGTTTAAACTGGTCTAAAAGTGTCCATGGAACAACTGGACAAGGTCCTGCTGGTAGAACAATAAGACAGGAGAAGGGTGGAGGGGGAAAGGCACATACAACCTGAACAATCAACAAATTCAGACCAATACATAGGTCCAAATTATATGGGGAAACATACAGGCACTCATAATAACACAATATAAAACAGATTCTGTTGTAATACAACAATTGTACAGGACCCTTCACCCAAAGGGACAACAGACTATTTTAGGGGCTTCTGGGAGCAGGCCCATAGTCTGTGGGCAGGAGGCTAGCCTTCACGCCTCTCCAGGAGGCTGTGGCATGACAGCTTCCATCACATACATATCCTAGAAAACTTCTTGGGTACCTGTTTATGGATATGCTCAGTGCTCTCATGGAACACAATGTGAGCACTGGATGAAAGATTTCACCTACCTTCTCAAGCACTGATTAACTTGTTGCAAAAGTGATTGATTGCAGGAATAGCAGTAAACACAGAAAACATTATGCGTTGGCTATATAATGCATTAAAATAGGTGCCAACTAGAACATGACATTCCCCTTAAATGTTATTTATAATTTTGGCTGTCCTATGAGCTCTTCACTGTCTTAAGAAGCCCAGCATGGTTTATAAAAGCAGGCATGTTCAACTGCCCATAACATGTAACATGTTTCCTCACTCCATTAAACAGAATGATATATATATTAAACAGCATTATAAGCATAAGATTTATTACTGATAATCTTGTTCCCTTACGGCTTCAATCGTTCTTTCGAACTGTGATTAAAAATTCATTAGGACTGCCTTAGATATTCAGATATTGTAGAATCCCCATTTAAGTATGTCAAAGTAATAGAACTGAGCTTTCTAAGATGTTAGTTAATTCTATCATGTCTACGGCTTTGCTAAAGATACTGTCGGCAATATTGGTAACCGTTTAGGCTGTTATATTGTCCTCTAGCTGTGACCTCACTAGACAGGGAATCAGGGAATCCAAACCCCCAAATGTCTCCTTTGCCAAGGTGTAACCTCCACTGTAGCACAATACTAAATGTACCCTAACTCTAAACTCAATAATCCTAAACACCCTCTTAACCCCATCAAACAACAAAACTCACTAATCCTTAACATCCCTTATACCACAACAGTATCCCCTCTCAAGATTTAAAGGGTTACTCCAAGCACTATGACCACTTCAGTGATTTGAAGTGTAACCTCTGGCAGCATCACTGGACATCATTAACTAGCCCAGAACAGTTCCAAACTGGCTTATATCAGTCCTGTACAAAACTGGCATCTGACGACAGCATGCACAGCATACTGGTACCAGACAGCCAATAGCAGGACAGCCCAATCCCCTCTCTGCTGCCCCTGTCCTCAGTCTGCCCTCCATGGCCTCCAAACTCAACCAGCGAGGGAGAATGATGTCAGAGGAGGAAGAGCAGGTTGAGAGGAAACTTGACCTCAGCGATGGATTGAGGTGAGCTTTAGTTTTTTGGGGGGGCTGGGGTGAACCAGGTTAGGAAGAGATATTCCTACAAAAAAATGTGTTTTCTTAAAGCACTGTTTTTGGTTGGAGTAAGCAACCTATGTAAACAAACTCTGATGTTTAGCCCCAAGCTCCCCATTACCCTAATGACTTATATCATTATCTTAAACCATGCAAATATTTACACAGCTGCATACACTCACTATAATCATAGATTCAAACACAATTTATTACACAAATTTGCACATACATACAGACATACAGACATAGCAGAGGCAGTGTTATGCTCTGAGGAATGTTCTTCTGGAAAACCTTGGGTCCTGGCATTCATGTGGATGTAACTTTGACATGTACCACCCAACTAAAGATTGTTGCAGCCCGTGTATACCACTCCATGGCAGCTGTGTTTCTGATGTCAGTGGCCTCTTTTAGTAGTGTAATGCACCCTGCCACACTTCAAAAATGGTTCAGGAATGGTTTGAGGAACATGACAAAGAGTTCAAGTTGTTGCCTTGGCCTGACTGAGGATCTGTGGGATGTGCTGGAACAACAAATCAGGAATCTAATCAATTTATATGGCATCAATGTCTGTTGGACACTAGCAAGAGCTATTATATTATTTCTCACAGATATACAATATCATGCTTAGTATGGAAAATATCTCAAATGTATACATAAAACAGAAATAATTCATTGTTTTGAGTAATTTAAAGGTATTGTTACATATGAGACATTGTACACTACAATCTAGGGACATGTGACAAAAATTACATCATTGCCTACAGTGTATTCAGAATGCATTTACTGCCAACAAGATAGAAAACTATAATGAATCATTTCCTATCAGTTCAGTAAAGAAATGCATGACTCAAACAAACAAGGATATGAAAAATTGCAGTGCCACGTACACTGAATTCTGGGAAACCGTCTTCTTAATTAGCCAGTAATGGCATCACGCTTACCCAACTTGTCTCCCGTCTTTTATTTGTCATGAATTTTCTAAGAAGAAATAGACTGAAGTATTGATTGCAGTCCTCCGAACTGAGCAGAGTTTTGGTGAACTATAGAATTTGAAGAAGAGTAAAGCAAAAATAAAAACTGGGGTATTTGATCCGCTGCTGTTTTTAACATTTGCCCACTGACAAAGAAATAATCAGTCTATTATTTTAATGGTAGGTGTATTTTAACAGTGAGAGACAGAATAACAATAAAAATTCAGAAAAAACATGTCAAAAAAGTTAGAAAATTGATTTGCATGTCAATGAGTGAAATAAGTATTTGATCCCCTATCAATCAGCAAGATTTCTGGCTCCCAGGTGCCTTTTATACAGGTAACGAGCTGAGAGTAGGAGCACTCTCTCTTATAAGGAGTGCTTCTAATCTCAGCTCGTTAGCTGTATAAAAGACACCTGTAGACAGAAGCAATCAATCAGATTCCAAACTCTCCACCATGACCAAGACCAAACAACTGTCCAAGGATGTCAGGGGCAAGATTGTAGACCTACACAAGGCTGGAATGGGCTACAAGACCATCATCAAGCAGCTTGGTGTAAAGGTGACAACAGCTGGTGCGATTATTCGCAAATGGAAGAAACACAAAATAACTGTCAGTCTCCCTCGGTCTGGTGCTCCATGCAAGATCTCACCCCGGAGTTTCAATGATCATGAAACCAATGAGGAATCAGCCCAGAACTACACAGGAGGATCTTGTTAATGATCTCAAGGCAGCTGGGATCATAGTCACCAAGAAAACAACTGATAACACTACCCTGTGAAGGACTGAAATCCTGAGACCAAAATTGAGCTCAACTTTCAGTGTTTGGAGGAGGAGGAATGCTGCCTTTGACCCCAAGAACACCATCCCCACCAGTGGAAATATTATGCTTTGGGGGTGTTTTTCTGCTAAGGGGACAGGACAACTGCAACTGCACGATGGACCGTCAAATCTTGGGTGAGTACCTCCTTCCCTCAGCCAGGGCATTGAAAATGGGTCGAGGATGTGTATTCCAGCATGACAATGACCCAAGGCAACCAAGGAGTGGCTCAAGAAGAAACACATCAAGGTCCTGGAGTGGCCTAGCCAATCTCCAGACCGTAATCCCATAGAAAATCTGTGGAGGGAGCTGAAGGTTCGAGTTGCAAAACGTCAGCCTCTAAACCTTAATCATTTGGAGAGGATCAGCAAAGAGGAGTGGGGCAAAATCCCTCCTGAGATGTGTGCAAAGCTGGTGGCCAACTACAAGAAACGTCTGACCCCTGTGATTGTCAACAAGGGTTTTGCCACCAAGTACTAAGTCGAAGGGGTCAAATACTTTTTTCACTCATTGACATGCAAATCAATTTTTAAAATACACCTACCATTAAAATTATGGACTGATCATTTCTTTGTCAGTGGACAAACGTTCAAAATCAGCAGGAGATCAAATACTTTTTCCTTCGCTGTAGATGATTGATAGATAGACACATAGCAGTGATATATTTTGAGGAGAGGACGTAAAAGAGCACTAATTTAACCCCTTAAATCCGGAGGACGTACTATTACGCCCTGCAGGAACCGGCTCTAAACGCCGGCGGGCGTAATAGTACGTCCTCGCCATAATGGCCGCCCACGTGGCCGGCGCTAATCGCCCGCTGCAGATCGCGGTCGGGGGGGATGCCTGGCCCCCCAGGCAACCCCCCCTGTGGCCGGTGACCGCGATCTGCAGTCTCTGATCGCAGTGACAGGCTGTCACTGCGACCAGTATTAAGCATGTGTCAGCCGATTTCAAATCGGCTGACACATGCGGCCGGCGGCTTTCCCCTTCTGCAGATCGCGGTCGGGGGACTTACCTGGCCCCCCAGGCAGTCCCCCTGGGGTCAGTGACCGCGATCTGCTAGGTCTGAGATCGCAGTGACAGGCTGTCACTGCGATCTCAGAGCGCTCTGATCGCAGTGACAGCCTGTCACTGCGATCAGTGTTACATGTGTCAGCCTATTGGCTGACACATGTAACTGGCACAGTGATCCCCCTGCAGATTGGAAGGGGGGAGTGCTTGTACCACCCAGGCACTCCCCCCTGTGGTCAATTACCCAATCTGCAGGAGGTGATCACAGTGACAGGCAGTCACTGTGATCACTGATCCTGTGTGTCAGCCAGTGATGTGACATCACTGGCTGACACTGTCTCTGCCCCCTGTCCTGTAAAAAAAATAAAATATTAGTTAAAAAAATAAATAAAAAAAATGACAGTTACAAATAAAATATACTTAGATCATATATATTATATATATATATGATCTAAGTATATATATATATACACATACACACACATTTACACATACACGACGTGTATTTAAATATTAATATATATATATATATTATATATATATATATATATATATATATATATATATATATATATATATATATTAATATCAAATTACACGTAGACTGATACTGATTAAATATATATATAATTATTGTTATATATATATTTATAAATAATATAAAAAAAATAAATATGTAAATACGTAAAAAAATAAAATAAAATAAATAATTAAAAATAAAATATTAAAAAATATATAGATGTGTTTTATTTCGTTCTAACTGTATTGTGATATTAATATATATATATTTATATCAAAATACACGTAGAACGAAATAATATATATATCTATATACATAAATATATACGTATATATCACTATATATATACCTATATATAAATAAAAATATTAAAAAAAAATATATATATATATATATACGTATATATACACATATGTATATATATACACATATATTAATTCTACACATATATTTATGTAATAATTTTACATAATTAGGTATCCTAATTAATTACAATTAGCGGGACCTGCCTGACCACCCATGCCGAAAGTATAGGGAATTTAATTTGCTAGCACTATATTTAACCCTATAACTTTCCAAGACACCATAAAACCTGTACATGGGGGGTACTGTTTTACTCGGGAGACTTCGCTGAACACAAATATTAGTGTTTCAAAACAGTAAAATGTATTACAACCATGATATCGCCAGTAAAAGTGACGTTTTTTGCATTTTTCACGCACAAACAGCACTTACAGGGACGATATTATTGCTGCAATACTTTTTACTGTTTTGAAACACAAATATTTGTGTTCAGCGAAGTCTCCTGAGTACAACAGTACCCCTCATGTACAGGTTTTATGGTGTTTTCAAAAATTACAGCGTCAAATATAATGCTTGTGTTTAATTTTTTTCACATTAAAATTCGCCAGATTGCTTACGTTGCCTTTATGACCCTATGGTAGCCCAAGAATGAAAATTACCCCTATGATGGCATACCATTTGCAATAGTAGACAACCAAAGGTATTGCAAATGGGGTATGTCCAGTCTTTTTTAGTAGCCACTTAGTCACAAACACTGGCCAAAATTGGCGTTTTTTGCATTTTTCACACACAAACAAATACGAACGCTAACTTTGGCCAGTGTTTGTGACCAAATGGCTACTAAAAAAGACTGGACATCGCTTATTTGCAATACCTTGGGTCGTCTACTATTGCAAATGGTATGCCATTATGGGTGTAAATTTATTTCCTGGGCTACTATACAGTCTCAAAGGCAACGTAACCAATCTGGCGAATTTCAATTTCAAATGTAACACGCTATATTTGACCCTGTAACTTCCCAAAACACCATAAAACCTGTACATAGGGGGTACTGTTTTACACGTGAGACTTTGCTGAATACAAATATGTGTATTTTATTGCAGTAAAAGCAAACAGTATTATGACATTAACAGTTAAAATGTCATGTAGAACGAAAAAAATCAAAAAAAATCTTATTTTCTCCCATTTTTTTCATATTAAATTATGTTTCATAGCTAAATATTTGATATTAAATGAAAGCCCTGTTTCCCCTGAATAAAATGATATATAATAAGGGGGGGTGCATTTAATATGAAAGAGGTGAATTACGGTTGGACAGACATATAGCGCAAATGCCAGGTTTTGTTTACGTTTTGTTTCGTTCACAACTTGTACATTTGGCTGCGGTGTTAAGGGGTTAAAACCACACAGAGAAAAATGCACGCCAGTTCTATTGTGATATGATTCTAGCACTCTCTGAATTGCTGTAAATTAAGGGCTTCCTGTTCATCTTTCTAGATTAACTACAGACTGATTCAAATTACAGCACTTTCCTTGTTCTGATCTTTCCTGTATCATACAAAAAGCATTATTTATTTTCAGGTATTACTGTGTCGTTTTTGTCATAGACTTTGGCAAAAATAGCTTAAACATTCAGTGTGTGCAAATCATTGAATTTCTAAGGGCATTTTGCAATTAAAAGTTTTAAAAAAGAATTATTCTGTAAAATTTAGTTTTTCATTCCATAATCATTTTTTTACAACTAATTGTTGGAAACGTATATATTAGGGGTGTGAGTTAAGGTGTAACCAGGGGCAGGGCTGTTCTGAGAAACTGTAGATGCCTTACTAATAATGTATGCAGCTAAAATGATATTTAGCGCAAGTACGATGTCTCAATTATTGTACAAATTATTGTGAGTATTTTTGATGTAGACCTCTGGTATAATAAGTTCCTACAAAAAATAGGGACAACAGGATTGAAAATAGGGACATAAGGATTTAGGCCCAGAATAGGGACTGTCCCTCCTAAATAGAAACAATTGGAAGATATGGAATACGGGGAAGAACATTTAATGTGGTCCAACGTGGTAAAAATACTTCTGGTAGCTTTGTTATGTCAACAGTACAATTAGGGATTATTCTAGTTTAGTGACTGAATAATCTAAATTTTATTAAAGACAGGAGGCGGATATTTGCTTATCTTTCTTTACTGAAACTCCAGCAGCAAAGAAACAGTTAACAATAGATAAATAAAAAATCACCCAATCAGAGAGCATGACTGTAGTATTTATTCCTCTTTCTTGATGCTTCTGAATTGCAGTAGAGTCAACCATGTAAACGGTAACGAGAAACAACAGGTAAATGCAGTCGATTGGTCAACCAGGCAAACTATGAACCGAAGAGGGATCCATGTATTAAAGTGGATGGATTTTCACACTGGAAAGAAGGAGACATCGTGAAAGTATGGTTTATTGGTACAAGAAAAACCAATACAATGTCCTAGTTCGTAGGTTAGATATAATATCCTGATTGAGCTAACGCCTGTGTTAGTATAACATAGCTAATGTACTAATATACGAAGAAATCATAATAGATTTAAATAGGTAAGACAGATTTAAATAGGTAAATCAAATAGAGTTAAACAGGCAACGTTGGCTATAGGTAACAATATAAGGTCTTGTGTCATAAATGGCTTAAAATGCAACAGGACAAATAGAACTCTGTAAACAAATGTGTTAAAGTAGTTCAGAAACAAATAGCTTATGGTGGCAAGAACAGAAGGGAGGGAAAATATTCGCCTCCTGTCTTTAATTAAATTTAGATTATTCGGTCACAAAGCTAGAATAATCCCTAATTTTATGTCAAGTCAGGAGGCTTCATATTTGCTGTTTTAAAGCTGAGAAATAATAGATAGAGAAGCATGGGACACAGGTCTGAAATAGAATGTCCGGAAACTAGCTTCCCTAGACCAATCTGCCGAGGATAAGATGTCGGTCAGAGAACCTCCTGCGCCCAAGGCAGAAGATGCAGCCACACCTCTGACGGAATGAGCACCAAAAAAGGGGTCAATCCCAAAATAGTCGGGCAGGAGACTGGTTTATGAGGTCGGACATATGACACGAATAGAGTTCTCTGAGTGGAGTTGTAAGAGAGATGTATTGGCGAAAGCATCAAGCCACGCAGAAGGAAGGTCGATACGGAAAATTGTGATAGAAAACCGATGATGAAGTAACTTCAGTACGTCTTGTAATGGTAAAGTGTACCCCTTCTGGGGCAAAAGTAACTGAATGGAAATCGAAAGCTCGAATGTCATAAACTTGACAAAAGGACACTAAGCAGAAAAGAAGTGCCACCTTAGCGGAAATCTGGCACAATTTAAGTAAAAAACGTGGCGACGTCCCAAAACTTGGAATATCTAGGAGCAGGAGGTCTGGTCAGACAAATGCCTCGTAAAAGCCTGCAAATATATGGGTGTTTGGCCACAGGTGAATTATCAATTGGGGCATTAGCGGCTGAAATGGCGGATCTGAAGACATTGATAGAGCAATAGGATTTGCCTTGCTCACACAGGGATGATAGGACATTCAAAATGTGTGTGAGAGATGCTGAAAATGAATGAGTGTTCCTTCCCACACCCCAGTGGAACCATATCTGCCAAGCGGAGATGTAGGCTTGTCGAGTCCCATAAGAGGGATTAAGCCGTGTTCGAAAGTCCTGTGACATACCAGGATCCCCTGAAACAGTACAGGCTATGAGCAGCAGACGACCCTGAAGGGCGAGTAGATGAAATTTGCCTGCTGGATTCCGGAGTAGATCCTGATAAAGAGGTAACAGCAGAGGGAGGTCTACTGACCTCTCCAGGAGGGTTGGGAACCATGACTGTGCTTGCCATAATGGTGTTATTAGAACTATCTAGACACCCTGAACTCATAGAAGGTGGAGAGTACGTGAGATCATGGAGAAGGGGGGAAAAGCATACGCCCCCCATCATCGGCCAGATTTGGAGAAATCCATCTACTGCCAGGGAGCTTTATAATGGGTTTTCGTTACACCATAAATATCAGTGCAGTTACTGTAGAGGTTGGACATTTATAGGGGCTGCTAACCCCAGATACTTGGTGGATTTAGCTAGTTTTACCAGGGGAGAAAGAGTTTGTACACTGACAAGCAGAAGCTATGCGTATCATTCATACTGGTTTTCAATGTGCTAATTAATACACAACACAAACCAGTCATCTGTAAAAATATACCACTCTCACAAGACATTTTACTTTGTATTTGTATTTTCCAAAGACCAAAAAAAAAAAACACATGGGCTATGGTATTTTCCGGTCAGCACGTTAAAAATAAATTTAACAGATCATATTAAATCTGCCCTGGCATTTTCTAAAACTATTAACATTCTTGTTTGGCAATAATAATCCAGCAATTAAATCCCCAATATAAACCAATTCATGGTTCAACAAACAATGTATTTAAGAGATTCTTTGTAAACACTAGCAGCCTTCTACTTAAAAGTTCTTTCTTAAAGGGACACTTTGAGCACCAATACAACTTTAAAGCATTTGATAGATTTGCCTGCTCAAGTCTTTATAGTTTTTAGCACAAAAATAAAAAACAATAATTGTTTTGCAAAATGATGCATCATAAGATATCATAAAATTGCCTCCTTAGCTACACCCTCTTACTTCAGAGAACTACTTCCTTATCAAATGTATATACAGAGTTCAGCCAATGGCAGTACTGAATTATCTGAACTACAAAACAACCTGCATTGAAAGGAGAGGACACCCAGGGAGACATATAGTAAGGATATCACTAACTGTTTCAGTGACTATATGCAGCCAGGATGTGAATTAATAGCAGCTCACTCAGTGATGTTAAGGGCTGACCTATGTGCATGCATTTTATAAGGAGGTCTTTCTAGCATGACATTTTTTGTGTTTGGGTGCCAAAGGTATAAAACTTGAGCATGCAAATACAGCATATTAATGAGGCCAAAATCTATCAAATAATTAAAGATGTATTGGTACCCAGAGTCTCCCTTTAATCTCTTCTTCTTAAATATCTTCTAGTTATTGAATTATAGCAAATTTGCCCATTTAAATTGTTTTTCACTGCTGGCAACTTTAGTTGCCAACACGTACAATAGTCATTAGACCTGCGCTCTCTCCTAAATCCCTATGTCTTTTTAAACAAATGGAGGTCATTTAGTTACTCCAATGGCCATTGGAGGGAATGCCCACCTGCCCCGTCACGGCAAACCCCCTCAGATGGGTCCTACTCTGACCTTTCACCTTGCTTCTTTAGGCTTCTGGCAAAGATATCTCTAATGAGACAGAGAGGGGTATTTTTTATATACACCCCTATATACTTATTAACCCTTAATAGGTAACACATGGGATGGGCGGCAGCATTGTAACATAGCTGTGTGATACAAAAAGTGAATACAAATACAAATAAAAAAGTCCTGTGCTCACTTCCATCACTCCTGGGTGGCAGCAATGACCACAGTGCACATCAGCCCCAATACATACCGGAAAAAACTAAGAAAAAGTTACCTGCGCTCTCTCCTAAATCCCTATGTATATTTAAACAAATGGAGGTCATTTAGTTACTCCAATGGCCATTGGAGGGAATGCCCGCCTGCCAACGTCAAGGCAGACCCCCACAAGTAGGTCCTACTCTGACCTTTCACCTTGCTTCCTTGAGCTTCTGGCAAAGATATCTCTAATGAGACAGAGATGGTTATTTTTTATATACACCCCTATATATTTATTAACCCTTAATAGGGAACACATGGGATGGGTGGCAGCATTGTAACATAGTTGTGTGATACAAAAAGTGCCGCCCAGGAGTGATGGGAATGAGCGCAGGACTTATTTTTTTTTTGTATTGGTAATCTGTGCATTTGTAAGCAGTATGAACTGTACGTGTGTAAATTCATGACTTAATTTAGTTACTATCAATTATGACATATTTTTAGCTACAGCTAGAAATGGGTCACATTTCACAAACATGTTTGAAATAATTAAACATCATCCATCATTCTTCCTTCTAAAACAATGTTAAAGATAGAGGGAGTCCACACTCTTCTTAAATGACTCTCCAAGGTGCAAATCCGGACCTTAGGCTGGCTGTAATACTTGAGTAGAAAATACAATATGATTCAAGCACTCAGGGCTAGTAGGATGGCAGATTTATTGAAGATTCAGTGCATGAAGTGACAACATTGTTTGACATAGACCTCATTTGAGGTTGAAACATTGCTACTGTCACTTCATGCACTGAATCTTCAGTAAATCTGCTTACTACACCTCAGTGCTTGGATTATGTTGTATTTTCTAATAAAATAAGTCAAAATATAGATTTGCAACATTTTTGTAATATACAAGAGGTTATATAATAATTAATAATACAATGGGAGCACAGCAATAAGTTTGTTATTATGTTTTGTTTTGTTTTTTAAAAGATTTGAAATAATCCAGACATAATTTTGTGGCATTATTTCAGTATTGTATAGACCGGAAAATTGCAATAAATAATTCATTCTTGAATTCCCTGCTGATCAATGTACACATCTGTCGGAAGTCACGTGCAGTGTCCACGGGGAGCACTCTGTGATGACCAGTCCCTTTAAATCGGGGAAGTCAAGCACAAAATGTGACACATATTCATAGGCATAATGTCATTAGTTTTACTGAGAACGGTGAAAATGTGAGATTGTTTTTTATTCTGGAGATGACACAAAATATCAAATAATTCCAAGCACTCTTTAACCAAAATAGTGCCACTAAAAAAAAAATCTAAATTATAGTGCAGTACGAGGTTATTCATTAAGATTTAAACTAACTACAGAACTTCAAAATTTGATAAAATTTTAATTCAATTAAATTATAATTTGGGAGTATCCCCATTTGGGAAAATGCTAACTTACCACAATGTAGGAGGGAGTCCCTACTGTTCTCTCATACCACAGCTGTATGAGGATTAGTAAAACAGTGGGTGGGCAGGCCTCCTTTCTTCCCTATTCTCTGATCTATGGGCTTGGATATAATAATTAACTAAACTGATCATCCACAAGGACCTACTGAAAGGCCCCCTCTTATTATCTCGGGAAGGCAAAAGGTGTAACACATTCACTAAAAAGCTTCCTTTCAAATTTGTCCACTGAAATGACCCAAGTGACCTATATGCCTGAAGTCACACAATACAGAAATCTTGCTGAATCACCACCTACAGAAGAAATAGAGAAAGAAAATGCAAAAATATCATAACAGATGACCCCCCCCAAAAATCATACATGAGTCTCATTCAGCTTTTCATATGTAGTCATGTAGCCATGTACATAGTAATTCTGACACATTGTGCTGGCGGTTTGGGGTTCTGTATTCTCAAATACAGGTAACTGATGTCTCGTGAATGTCAGCATGATATTTTATGCATTTTTATTGTTTACAATGTGGCACTGACTAGAAGTTCTAAAATGTGTCTGTGTTAATTATTTTAAACATCAGACACTAAAACAAGAATACAATTGAATCACTTATAATTTATATAAACCAAATATTTATCTATTAATACATTAATACAAAAAAGATTTATTGAGTATATAACTGGTTTCATTTTTTTGGGTATCCCTGAACACAATAAAAGTGTTTTTTTTTTTTTTTATTTCATGTAAAAGATATTAATTCTTATTTGAATAAAATGTTACATACACTGTTTTCTATGACTCTAAATTAACTAGTTCTTATCTTTTCTCCAGAATAGTGAGTTAGCAAACATGAATATATGTACGCGTGTAGATAGACAGCTCTGAATGCTTTTTTGGGTGGGGGTGGGGGTGCGGCATGTTTTTCAGTATTCTTTATAAATTATATTGTTTATTTTCCAGTATACTGTAAATGTAAGCACACCTCTAAAAGAGAATCCAGACCTCATTGTTGTGTGCATTCATGTGTATCACTTTGTGTTACACTCTCTCTGTGACATATCTGAAAACAAGAGAAATCCCAATATATTCTTCCTGGTAAAGCAATTTCTAAATAAAATATGATACCTCAATTTAGATAATACATACTCAGATTTCTATTTGCAACATTGTGGAAGAGATATATCCTTTACACCAAACAGACAATGAATCCCAGTGATGATATCATGGTTCTCCAGAGACAGCCGGCTTCCAATCCAGTAATAGCCCTTGAGACTGAGGATAATACAATAATAATACTTTATTAGCATGACTAATAGATATTCGCATTGCCAGAGCTGGTTTACATAAATAATACAGATACATTTTATGTCCGTTGTCTTTTACCTTTCTTACGGGGATCTAAGTTACATACATGGCATTTCATAAACTGAAATATTAGTTTGGTGATCTATTTTTCTCCTGTAATAAAATTATAAAATAAAATGAAAATTTAAATGTGCCAAACACCTTTATTAACTCTTGCCAAAGCAAAAAGGGGTCCCCACTGCACTTAGGGAAGTAATGACACTACAGAAAACAGTGTATAAAGGGCAATTGCTTTAGCCCTGAGGAATATGATTTTTCCAGACATTGAGGACCCCTGAAATGACATGTGGATCCCTATTTGGGTTTATACCCAGGGGTTAAGAAACCCTGCCTTATACAAAGCATGGTCAAAATACAGACCACCAGCTGTTGTAGAACTGCAACTCCCATGATGCTTTGCCAGTCGTTTTATTTGGTTTGCATTCTGCGTCTATAGGCAGTCCGACCAGTGTACAGACAGACTGGGCAAACTGATGAGTGTTCCCTCATTATACTGTTATTGATCATGTGCTTGTCTCGGTGAACAGCAGCAGCAGGGCCCCTCCCATAAGCCGGCTGCCAATGTGCTCCCTGTAACAAGCTGCTAACAGTAACAAGGGGAGAACACACACGGCTGGATCGCAGCTTCTCCTTAGGATTTGCTAAAAAGCCGACCCTCTGAATGAAGCTGCCCCCTGTCTCAGGGAGCCTGCTGCCGCCGTCAGGATGGGCCAGTGCTGCTGCAAGCTTTATCATTGCTGTCACTGTCAGGACAAGACGGTATTGCATTCTCTCTCTCCCTTTATGTAGATATACACCAAGCCATGGAATAAACAGGGAACAGACAAAAGGTATTCCCTCAGCTGCCAATGAACTACAACTACCATCATGCTTTGCTAGTCAAAAGAGTAGCAGAGCATCACAGGACTTGTAGTTTTACAGCAGCTGGGGATCATCCTTTTGGCCACCCCTGGATAAGATAATAAGATGTGTTTTAAAGGGTTAATGTCTCCTCCTTTGTCTAGCAATGGTGTGAGAGGAGGGGCTAGATAACAACAGTTGGTTTCTCACAGTCTGCATGACGGGTCTAAAAAATAAAGAGTTTTTTAATTATTATATTTATCTACCACCAATATATCTTTTAGTGCTCTAAAATGTCTAGACGCAGTCTCTTACTGATTGGTTGTGATTTTAGTTCATGGTATTTTTATGAAAGTTTGCTTTTTACAGTGTGTCTCAGACTACTTTGTTGCAAAAAAAAATATTATTTGCACCTGTAGGACAACAGTAACCAATTCAATGACTTGTCAGGATGACCGAAAAGCCTCATGTGGTCTATGATCAAGTCCAATGTTGGATGAAACGCATGAGAGAATTGTGGAAATGTGACTTTTTATTTGCGATAAAGAGGCTCTGGGTAGGCTGTGACTTCTCTTTTGTTTGAGTGCACTGTGAGACCACAATCTTGGAAATTCTGAGAATCCTTGTGGGCTTCCCAAAGGGTTAATCAACTTTTTCAGCGCAAGAATGCTGCAGCATTGCAACAGGGGACGTGAGATCAAATTCAAAACAGATTCATTAAATGGTTAAATGACAACTCTGAAGCATCTATTTTTTTTTTTTTTCGTAAGCGCCCGTAATTGCAACTCATCGCTGCACATCCTTTTTGCAAATTAACTAATGTCACTGCAAGCTCCTGATGGTAATTAATGTCACTGTAAGCCTCCCCAAAGAATATGGTAATCAGGTGAAGCCTTTATAATGGCAAACTCCATGCTTTGTTTGCAAGAGGATGCATTTTTAAATGTCACAAACCTATTGCCTATACTTAATTAGAGAAGTATAGATCTGTCTCATAGCCACATCTGGGGGCAAAAAACACACAGGGACGCTGGGAAGGAATTCATCACCTTGGCAACCAAGGTAGTCTTCCTGTATTTAATGGATCGCTCAGCATTCACAGCTTCATGGATGTCACCTCACTTGACACCATTTTTCTTTTCTTTTCGTAGTATCTTGCGTTGGGGTTTACTCACTAAACACCGAATTGCAGCAAACAAACCAAATTGCGAAAATTCACCAAGATAATGGATTTTCTCCAATTCTACTGTAGTCACGCCCTGCTTGCTTTTGTCTAAAAATGTTGATTTGTATTTCAATTCTCTGCATTTCAGTGAATAGAAAACGAATAATGTTCTTCTGGATTTAAGCTTGTTTGAGCAGAGCCTTATTCACTTTTTGCCTCTTAATATTTTGTATATCAACTACTTGTCAGTTATCCCCATTCTATTATTGTAAAGCACTACGGAATATATTTGCGCTATATAAATAATAATAGAAACATAGAATGTGACGGCAGATAAGAACCATTTGACCCATCTAGTCTGCCCAATATTTCAAAATACTTTTAATTAGTCCCTGGCCTTATCTTAAGTCTAGGATAGCCTTATGCCTATCCCACGCATGCTTAAACTCCCTCACTGTGTTAACCTCTGCCACTTCAGCTGGAAGGCTATTCCATGCATCCACTACCCTCTCAGTAAAGTAATACTTTCTGATATTATTTTTAAACGTTTGTCCCTCTAATTTGACAAACAGGCGACTCTCCATAGCATGTATGGAGACTATCTTAACTCTCGGTCCTAGAGATTTTCTAAATATGAACCATATAATATTGAGCAACTTTTTATTAAAGCAGAATTCCACCCATGGTATAACTAAAAAGGGAACACGCTAATTTAAAAGAAATCTATTTTATAAATTAAATGTGTTACATCAAGTTTTTTGTTACTGTTTCTCTTTTCTTAAATAAATAAAGACACTATGAATCTTACCTGTGATGCATTGCTAGGACAGACCCCCTCCTTGTATCTGACCTTTCTGCGATGAATTCGACAAACTTGACATTTGTCCGATCGCCTGCTTTTCATATACAAGAATTGAGAACACACGACACATGCTCAGCAATCTCAGTAATCTGTAAGGCAGTGTTTGAAAAGTTCTCCCTAGCAGTATGTAGCTAAGAAACCTGTTGAAATGAAATAATGAATTGTCAGGCATCCTAAAGGAACTGCTGTGATGGATTTTAGCTGGGTTCACAAGTGCAGCATTTACGTTTGGGAGTACTATTTATGTAGCACCCAACATTGTGAAAAAAATATATTTGCACAAAAAAAGTATATCTTGTGAACCTGGTATAAAAATCTCAACAGTGCTAGATTTTAAGTTCAAGGGAAGGGTCCTGCACTCCTGTTCTTTGTAAAATATGTATTTGTGCAGCGCTGCTGAGCATGTTGGAGCCAAACAAATAAATGACAATATTGAATGCTAAATTTCTATTAGTGTTTTTTTTTTTCTTTAGTTGGTGAAAGAATGGTTTCATTTGTTTTTCATGCAATAGAATAAATGATCCTATATTATAGAAAGTGTGCAAATTTACTGAAGACTGACTGGTCTTTGCTAAACATTCCTTTAAAACTTAATAAAGGAATATACGCTATAAATAATGCTTTTTGTATCATGTAATAATTGCCTTCAATGTGACAATGTATAAGTATCTTTCACGAATTTGAATGAAGCCCAAAGATATTTTATATAAACTCTTAAGGAAAGCACAAACCATTAAGGGTTATTTTGTTTATCAACATGAAACTAAGAATGCCAAATTGTAAATGTTTATGGACTTTGGGAGCAAATAGCAAAAATTGAAACCCGTAATGCATTTTCTTCTATTTGTTGATAATTATGACCATTAGTTTTTGATTGTAGATAAATTCGTATACACTGAGCATCCACAACATTAAAACCACCTGCTTAATATAGTGTAGGTCTCCCTCATGCTGCCAAAACATTTCTGATGCTTCAAGAAACGGACTCCACAAGACCTCGGAACGTGTCCTGTGGTATCTGGACAGATATTAGCAGTAGGTACTGTCAGTCTGGCAAGGCAGCACCTTGAACTCTTTGTCATGGTCCTCCTTCCTGAACAATTTTTGCAGCGTGGTAGGGTGCATAATACTGCTGAAAGAGGCCTTCCATTAGGAACACCATTGCCATGAAGGGGTGTATGTGTCAAAGAAATGAATGCCAGAGCCAAAGTTTCCCAGTAGAACTTTGCCCAGCGGAGAATACTGCCTCTGCTGGCCTGTCTTCTTCTCATTGTGCATCCTGCTACCATCACTTCCCCAGGTAAATAACGCACACACAACCGGCCATCCACCTGTTCTAAACGAAAAGGTGATTCATCAGACCATGCAACCTTCTTAGATTGCTCCTTGGTCAAGTTTTGTAGCGTAGTGACTACACAGCCCCATACACAGCAAATTGTGATGCACTGTGCGTTCTGACACCTTTCTATCTTGTCCAGCATTACGTTTTTCAGCAATATGAGCTACCATAGCTCTTCTGTGTGATCGGACCAGACGGCTAGCCTTTGCTTCCCACGTGCATCCATGAGCCTGACACCAATTGTCCTTCCTTGCACCACTTTTGGTAGGTTCTAATCACTGCATAGCAGCAATGCCCCTTGCAGTTTTGGAGATGCTCTGACTCAGTCATCCATCACTATTTGGCCCTTGTGAAGTCACTCTGATCTTTTCTCTTGCCCATTTCCCTTGCTATCAAAACATGAAATTCTAGAACTGACTGTTCACTTGCTGCCTGTTATATCCCACACGTTGAGAGCTGCCATTATAACAATGCAATCAATGTTATTCACTTCACCTGTCAGTGGTTTTAATGTTATGGCAGGTTAGGTTTATGAATTATCAGGATTGTTGGAATTTCAGTTCAGCTATTTTGATCTAAAATTAAAAATTATCTTTGAATTTCCTACAATTGACAGTTTTGTGAATAGCCCTCATAGTGTGTTGCTTCTTAAATTGATCGTTCTTAAGAGGAGCTTACCCTTTATAACAAGCCTGCAGATCCCTTGCCATGCTGTATATGTTACTCTTGTCTATAAGGGCTGCCTTTTATGAATTGTCATGAGACTTTTCCCTGCCCTGTCTGAGGAAAGGAATATAGTCATCCTCTGCTACTAAATACATTAGAGCTGTCACATGGGAGCTTGTGGTCCGAACTGTGACCTTTAAAAGGAATGCATAATATATGCCATTCAGAGCAGACCTACTACCTGTGATTTATAATGAGGATGGTCTCAAAATTGTTTTAAATGGCTTTTTACTGAGAACTCTATCACATTGTCGTCATATAATGCATATTACATTACTGATTGTGTCTGTCTTGTGTTTTTCACAAACCTAAACAATGAGTCATCATAAGTTACGAACAGAGCTATGCACTTTAGGCTTAACTAGCCAACCTGGAAAAAACCTAGGCACTGTAACGGCTCATTTTCCTAACCTGTTTATTTTTAAGGGACACTCCACTGCCCCATAATAAAACATTTAATAATCACCATTTAGTAGATGTACCCCAAATAAAAACATGCATGTATTTAATTGAGCATTTTTTCAGTGGGGTATATATAAAAAACGTTTGCAAAACCTGCAGTTATCTTGTCTGCTGCATTTGCAAACCCTCCCCTTCTAGCTCCGCCCAGACTTTCTGTGGCTGCCCAATCACAGACTTCCCACTGCAGCTCAATAAGAAGTCTTTGCAAGGTGCTTTGAGCAATTGCTGTCTCTTGAGTTTAGCTTCACTGAGCTAAACAACCAGGAAGTAACAGGGCCTTTTATCTGCTTGAAATCAAAGGGGGTGTAACCAGGTTAATTTATCAATTTCTATTGAAATCTGCACTTTTTGCAAAATGAAAAAGAGGACACACTCTTCACATACAAAACTTTTCAACAAGCTAAAGTTCATTACGGGTCTGTAGTGTGCCTTTAGGGTAGACCTGTCTCTGTAAGTGATGATTTGTGTTTCCTCGCCTTTGCAAATGCTATAGAAGCTCTTACTGTGATGGGTAGTGCAACAGAGGTAAATAAAATAAATTAAAAAAAAAACAAAAAAAACACCTACCTCTGTAGTACTTCCATCCCTTCAGATTTTATGAGATTATTAATCATATATAGTTTCTTTTTTTTTTATCCTTCGAGTGTATCGGTAATCAAACTATCCTGAGGTATTCATAACTATATATTTAAAAGCAATAGTTTTTTGTTTTATTTTTATTTATTTTATATAGTTTGGAAGAAAATGCATGCTATTAAAACCAGCTCCAAAAAGCAGGTTGTGGCTTTGTCATCCGTCTCTATTACTCAATGTTACATGACCAGTTAGAAAAGCAAAATAATCTGCTAGATCTAATTTTAATTAAAAGCTAAAGCGGAACAAAGAATTCATTGTTACTGGGGAACATAGATGCATGTTCTTCTCAATCTTTGCGCACATTCTTCCATGGATTAATCTTTTGGTAATGCTTTGTTTGATAATCTGTACATGTAAATCAGTGGCTAATAGAAAATTATAGATAATAAAATACAAATGTCCAATGTATATATTTTTTTTTCCAAGATTACAATGCAAATATTCCATTGGTAGAAGTAAATGTGTTGTAAAGGAAGACTAAAAAAACCTAAAGCACTTTAGCTTGCTGAAGTGCTTTATATGACTCAATCAGCCTGCATGAAAACAATAATTTCAATTGCAATGAGATGTTAACATGCTTTAGAAGTTTTTATATCCTGCTCTGTAAATTTATTTTAATCACACACAGGAGGCTCCTGTAGGCTCTAAAAAGCTTTTAACAGACAAAGAGATACAGGAATTCTAAATTAAACAGCTTGTGCAATAAGGGGAGTTTAAAGGAGCACTATAGGATCAGGAACACAAACATGTATTCCTGACCCTCTAGGGTTAAAACCACCATCTAGCCACCCTGTCCCCATCATGCCTCCCTAAAATAGTAAAATCTTACTTGTATTCAAGCCTGAAGCTGTAGCTCTGCATGCTGTTTGCCTCAGAAAAACAAGCTGTCTGCTGACATCATCAGAAATGGTAACCTGATCCAATCACAATGCTTCCCCATAGGATTGGCTGAGACTGACAAGGAGGCAGATCAGGGGCAGAGCCAGCACAATTCAAACACAGCCCTGGCCAATCAGCATCACCTCATAGAGATTAATTGAATGAATGTATCTCTATGAGGAAAGTTCAGTGTCTGCATGCAGAGGGTGGAGACACTGAATGTTTGGATGCATTTTAGGCAGCCATGACCCAGGAAGGATCTCTAACATCCATCTGAGGAGTGGCCAGTGAAGTTATCACTAGGCTGTAATGTAAACACTGCTTTTTCTCTGAAAAGACAGTATTTACAGTAAAAAGCCTGAAGGTAATGATTCTACACAGCAGAACAAATTCAATAAGCTGTAGTTGTTCTGGTGACTATAGAGTCCCTTTAAGCTTAATAAGAATCTAATGTTTAATTAGGCTAGAACAGTTTTAGTGTCTATAGTGTATCTTTAATGTTAGAATAAACACATTAAAACCAGAGTAATCCCATAGAGATCTATACACTGCGTGCAGAATTATTAGGCAAATGAGTATTTTGACCACATCATCCTCTTTATGCATGTTGTCTTACTCCAAGCTGTATAGGCTCGAAAGCCTACTACCAATTAAGCATATTAGGTGATGTGCATCTCTGTAATGAGAAGGGGTGTGGTCTAATGACATCAACACCCTATATCAGGTGTGCATAATTATTAGGCAACCTCCTTTCCTTTGGCAAAATGGGTCAAAAGAAGGACTTGACAGGCTCAGAAAAGTTAAAAATAGTGAGATATCTTGCAGAGGGATGCAGCACTCTTAAAATTGCAAAGCTTCTGAAGCGTGATCATCGAACAATCAAGCGTTTCATTCAAAATAGTCAACAGGGTCGCAAGAAGCGTGTGGAGAAACCAAGGCGCAAAATAACTGCCCATGAACTGAGAAAAGTCAAGCGTGCAGCTGCCAAGATGCCACTTGCCACCAGTTTGGCCATATTTCAGAGCTGCAACATCACTGGAGTGCCCGAAAGCACAAGGTGTGCAATACTCAGAGACATGGCCAAGGTAAGAAAGGCTGAAAGACGACCACCACTGAACAAGACACACAAGCTGAAACGTCAAGACTGGGCCAAGAAATATCTCAAGACTGATTTTTCTAAGGTTTTATGGACTGATGAAATGAGAGTGAGTCTTGATGTGCCAGATGGAAGGATTGGTAAAGGGCAGAGAGCTCCAGTCTGACTCAGACGCCAGCAAGGTGGAGGTGGAGTACTGGTTTGGGCTGGTATCATCAAAGATGAGCTTGTGGGGCCTTTTCGGGTTGAGGATGGAGTCAAGCTCAACTCCCAGTTTCTGGAAGACACCTTCTTCAAGCAGTGGTACAGGAAGAAGTCTGCATCCTTCAAGAAAAACATGATTTTCATGCAGGACAATGCTCCATCACATGCGTCCAAGTACTCCACAGCGTGGCTGGCAAGAAAGGGTATAAAAGAAGTAAATCTAATGACATGGCCTCCTTGTTCACCTGATCTGAACCCCATTGAGAACCTGTGGTCCATCATCAAATGTGAGATTTACAAGGAGGGAAAACAGTACACCTCTCTGAACAGTGTCTGGGAGGCTGTGGTTGCTGCTGCACGCAATGTTGATGGTGAACAGATCAAAACACTGACAGAATCCATGGATGGCAGGCTTTTGAGTGTCCTTGCAAAGAAAGGTGGCTATATTGGTCACTGATTTGTTTTTGTTATTTTTTTGAATGTCAGAAATGTATATTTGTGAATGTTGAGATGTTATATTGGTTTCACTGGTAAAAATAAATAATTGAAATGGGTATATATTTGTTTTTTGTTAAGTTGCCTAATAATTATGCACAGTAATAGTCACCTGCACACACAGATATCCCCCTAAAATAGCTATAACTAAAAACAAACTAAAAACTACTTCCAAAAATATTCAGCTTTGATATTAATGAGTTTTTTGGGTTCATTGAGAACATGGTTGTTGTTCAATAATAAAATTAATCCTCAAAAATACAACTTGCCTAATAATTCTGCACTCCCTGTAGGGACCATGCTTAAAAAATTTGAAAAACCTATAGAGGCAGCAAGTGCCGACTTAACATCTTTTGTACTAAATATGTAGTCTAGAATATGACTAGTTACATACAGTAAAATGCATCACACTTGGAATGAATGGTAAACGGCATGTTTACCCTTTTAAAAAATTTTATATAAGTGTTATCTAAGTGAAAAACAATTTTTCTTTTAAGATTTGCTAGGTTTGTGACATATGGAAAAGCCAGGGCCTGAAGTTCGCAAAGCGGAAAACCATGGAGATATCTTGTCAGATGCCATGGGGGGATCGCTACTGCAGTGCTGCTAATTATTAACATGTCAGATGCAGCTACTGGACTCTTCACTGTGATACTCTGGTATCACAAGAAACCCAAACTAGTGCTGAAAGGTTACAAAATGGGATAATTGTACAGCAGGCATGTCCTGGAACATGTGTAGCCTCTAACACAATAATATACTGCATTCTCCACCCACCGGGTTCTAGACCTGCAGTATCCAGGTTAGGGTTACACTGTATCATAACCCGTCTGCATTGTCTGCTGTGAATGTGTGGATCCAACGAGTCCTTTGGAATTTGGCCCCAATTTTTATGTTTGAGCCATTCCTAAATAAATAGTTCAACTAATATCCAAGGATCTCAGCATGATGAAATTTATATGAAAAGTAGGGGAAAGTAGAACTTTTAGTAAGAATTTTATTTTACTGCTCAACCCTATAGGTGTCTTGCTTCATACCTGGGTATCATTGTTTAGCTCTTGCCAGTTAAAAAGTAAAAGTAGATAAGGACAAGTCTGTTTCACTCCGCAGGCCAAAATTGCTCAAACATCAATCAAACAGTCTCCACATTTGGGGGTGATTTTATGAAGATCTGTGATTGTTATGATGATATATGCTGCAGAAATACGTTTTTTTTTCTTCTTTATTTTAACTTTCTACTGAAAAGAGGCTTTTTTCCAAAAAAACATCTGGTAATTTTCATTCAATTTGCTATATATCTCTTGATATTCTTTGAATGATGTTGAAGATTTTGTCATAAATAATGTTGATTAATAGCGCTATATGTAATATTCTTATTCATAACGAGCTTGTAGTTCTGTTTAATGGCGCAGAACATCTTTCAATAACTGTAATCCAACAAAGTGACCAAACTGAATCTCTGTATTCGTGCCCATCGTTTGTCTAGCAATATAGTGTTCCTTTATACGTGTTAATCACATAAAAATGATCTGTGTGTGCCATGCATTAACACATTTATACTAAATATTCTTTTCATGTTCAAGTTATAAGATACTCAACATTTTTGATCTACAGTGTAATAGAATTGAACTAAATTTACATAAAAATACAAACTGAGCATAGAAAGAAATTCAATACTATGACTTTGCATGTATTGGTATAGGAAAGTTTTTATAAATTTAAATAACCTTTCATTATACTCATTTTCCAGTATTGTCTGCTATGTTGATGATACTGTATGCCTCCCAACTATCCTGATTTTTTTCAGGACAGTCTCTATTTAAGAGTCCTCTAGTATGTCCTGATTTTGTTCCCTGGTGTCCCACTTCAGGGACATCTCATGGAACAGCCCCAGTCAGCGTCACAGGAGCGCATCAGTAGAAGCTCTCAAGCTGAGCTGCAGGCACTAGAGCACTTCAGCGGCACTCTCTGCATGGTCTGTGCTCGGGGCCATCCAGAGAGGCTGTCAGTTAGCCTGGCATGCTGGTCACCCGTCTGGCATGTCACTTAAATCACCAAAAAGCCTATTATGGGCATCACCATGTACACAAGTTGTGTTAGTGGCAATGCACCCAGGGCCCTTCCCTATTCTATGCCTTCCAATGTTGAGAGGTATGACATGGGATCAAATCTAATCTTTATGTATCCTTATCTGTAGTTCAGGAAACATAGATTTCTCTATTTGTATATAGATTTTTTCTATATTCCAATACTAAAGGAACACTCCACGCACCATAAACACTACAGCTCACTATAGTTCCAGAAGTAACCTGGCGCCCTACCAGACCAAAGGGTCAGCTGTGCTCTTTCAACCAATAAACAAGTAAGTTGTAAAACCATTCTAGAACTGTTCGACAGATTACTCTATGAGGGTGGCAGGGCTGTATTGGTTATGATCCTTGGAGTATTCCTTTTAATTTAGTATAATTTGGGTTCCCTGTCTGTTTAATCCAGAATTTTTGTTATTACACAGGTAACAGTGAATTATGCTCTGAAATACATAATGAATATATTGTAAGTTCTTTGAACAGGACTTGGTGAGAGCCATCACTCAATACGAATGGTGCATTATAAGTTCATATTTCCTTTCTGTTTGTTGTTCTTTGACAGCCTCTTTGATGAGCTTCCATTATCTTCAGAGAGGTTCCTCTATATATATATATATATGTATAGACTATTACTTTAAATAGACAATTGTTTAGTGAAAGCAGTGCTCTTTGTTGGCTTTTGAAAATGTTATTATGTTGTGGATATTTTTGCAATGCATGCTAGATATAGATAGATAGATAGATAGATAGTCTCCTGCTGGCCTCAGTGCCTTCTTAGTGAATCATTCCAGGAAAGTGCACTCAGAGGACTTTGTGGTACAAAGTCCAAAGCTCTTGAGAAAAGTCCAACATGGGAGTGAAACGTTGACTACACACTCATGTGTACCACTATTACACAATAAAGGATTTTTGTTTGTACCAAGAAGTCCACTGAGTGCACTTTCCTCGGAAGAGAGATATATATATAATACATGCAGTGAAATAAAAGTTTTGTTGGGGAAAGTTATTAAAATAGTGTTTTTTGGCATGATTAGTTTACAAACACTGATCCCTAACTCGTTCAATATAATTACCTACCGTATAGCAAATAGTTTTCTTGTATATATTATAACGCGTGTATGTATAGATGTTGAATTTTACTCTTACTCCCTTACCCAATAAAATACGCTATATAGATCCTTAAAATTCACCAGATGCCAGACTTTTGTCTATCCTCAGCACCCCACATCTCCAATGAATTCTCTTTTCTATGTAGTCTCCACCTGATGTGAAATCTTACAACTTTTCTTGTGACTTTTGTTCCTTTTTATTATATTGTGTTCAGAAGATAGAAAGTCTGGGACGATCACAGTTAACAAAAGGTCGGCACATTGATAGATCCCAAAATGCAGAACTGAGGTCTCTTTGAGACAATGCACATTTGACCAAATCTTTTTATTATCTGTCACCTGTTTCTAAGTTATGCTTCAATAAAAGAATGCATGTTAATTACATGGTACAGCATTTTGTGATCAATTCACTATACGGTCACTTTGTTAATTTCTTTTTATATATTTTGAAATCAAGAATTTATTGAATCTACATGAAAATTCCTATCGGTTTTGAGAACTGGTGGCCATTTTTGGCCATTATATTTTATTATATTTGTATTTCTGTTCTGTTACAGTGAAGTGGGATCTGCAGTAACTTCATGAAATAACTAATATCTCTTTATCTTTACCCATGGAATTAAAACTTCATATTTCATTTTCAAATTACACTGTCTTATCACATTTAAAGACAGTCAATCGCATTCCTACAATTATGATGCATGTGATGTGCAAAATATGTGGACCATTAAAAATTATAAGTTTTAATTCACGTAGTACAATTCAAATAATTCACAAATAATTCACATAAACTAAAAAGCAAAGAAGCCTGAAGAGTACAATAAAAATGAAAATCCAGCGCACTCCCTTATTTAAACAGCAACTTTGGTGCTGTGAGATTTTGTTCGTTTTTTAAAAACACCTAATCTAGGCAAAAAATAATGGGGGTTTAGTTAAATTATATGATCATTCATTGCATAAGCCTGCCACAACATCAATGTACCCCATCTTTGGCAGGTCCTACTCTAACAGCCAACTGTCTACTAAATGAGCTACTCACTTCGGGAAATCCTTCCATCTCGAGTTCTCTGCAGTACAAGGCTAAATAGGGTCCTGAGATGGGGCACCAGTGACAGGAAGGGGTGCAAAACCAAGGAGTTGGCTAGACTCCTAAATATATATATATATATATATATATAGATCAACAAAGAATCACATTTTTGCCTCATTCCATTTTAAACATGGATTCCTTTTAATCTGTGTTTGCAGTATACAACTGCTTGGAACACAATTTAGGAAAAGATGCAAAACCAGTGAACCACTCATGGTTTTGCATCTTTTCCTAAATTGTGTTCCAAGCAGTTGTATACTGCAAACACAGATTAAAAGGAATCCATGTTTAAAATGGAATGAGGCAAAAATGTGATTCTTTGTTGAACTAATTTGCATATGCCCACCCAGAATCCTTTGCGGTTGCAACATCGCTGCAGTTTTGGGATTTCTGTGGGAAAAGCAAGTCTTATGGCTTGACTGGTGTGCAGATTTTTGTTTAACATTGTATTAACTATCCACAGACTTCAGGTGGAAGGGGTTTTCAATCACAATTTTTCCCCACCATAACCTATTTGGATTTATATATATATATATATATATGGGAAAATAAGGGGCTGGCTGCACTCACCTGAACTAGCTTAAATCGGGTGCTCAAACCTCACAAGCCTCAAGAGTAAAGTGGAACAATTTCTTAGACCAGTATTTATAAAAGTTGTTAGGAAAAGAAATTGTATCTCTTAATAGAACACTCTGAACTTAATCTGATTATTCAAGAGACCAGGAAATAAAATGCTTTTTTAATTAATTTTAATTATTTTTGGCCTTGTCTTAAAAGCTACAATTGTTGTCCACTTTGTATGCTAGCATCACTATATAGACATAGTTCTACCAGTCTGTGATTGAATGCCTCTTATATCAGATGGGTTCCGAGGCTCTCGAAGGGGTATCTTTCTACAATAGGTTTTGGATTGCTGAACCATACCTTTAGATATCCTGATTTTACGGAGAGTACAAACTTTCTGTCATAAAGCAATATAATTTATAATTCAATGTAGATTTCTGGCAGTTTTATTTAACACAATCTTAGTACATTTATGTTTATATAGTTCATGTCATTGCCCTGTTGTGATTCAAATAAATTAATTACTTTATGTCTTGTGTCTGCAGAATGAAGTTTGTCTTATAAAAGAAAAGGAACTGGCAGTTGAGCTTGCCACCATTCGAGATGAAGTGGGTAAGTAATACGGGATTTATTTCAATTTAAATGTAGGCTTACACATGATCTATTATGCAAAACTGTGTATTGATGAGCTAGGTTACAAATTCTAGAACAGGGGTAGGCAACCTTCTAGCAGCACTGTGCCGAAATAGGATTGTGATGTCCCGTAGTGTGCCGGTCCTATTTTTTAAAATTAAGGTGTGTATGTTGTCATATTGTGCTTTTGTTATTTATGCTGCAGTTGCTTTGTATCGTTGTATTTGTGCGTATATGAGCTATTATATTGTATATGTTCATGAGTAGTTTGTGGTATCATGTCCCTATGAATGTGGACTGTGGGGGCTGCTTGTGGAATTGTGTGTGTGGATGGATATGTCACATTGTGAATTTGGTAGTGTGTGTATGTGTGGGGGCTGTTTGGGGTATTGCATGTCAGAGGCTGCATGTTGGGTTGTGTGCATGTATGTGGATTGTTAGTGGTGTTGGGATTGTGTGTATGTCTGAGTGGGTTGTTTGTATTATTTGTATGAGCGGAGGCTTATTATGCATTTCTGTGTATATGTAGCAGTTTGGGAGGCTCTCCTGGGTTCCAGTGGGGACCAGGCTGGCCAGGTACAGGTCAACAGCATGAGTTGCTGCGGGCTGCTCTACTACAGTGTGGATTCCCAAGTGCTGGGAGGAAGTGATCTGAGATCTCTTCCTCTACGTGCTGCAATGCATAAACTGAGAATTGTCCTTCACCACCTTTTTGTATTAGCAGATATCTGAAGTTTCACTGGGACTCCTGATAGGCCAGAGAGGCCTGTTTGGCTCTAAGAGCCTTGAGTGCCGTACAAAGGCATCTCAAGTGTTGTGCATGGCACACATGCCATAGGTTGCTTACCCCTGTTCTAGAATCTATGTCAAAAGAAAGGTTGAATAACTTAGTTGGCATCTCAGCACATCTCAACTTCTGTTTAATAAACAGCATAATTCTGCTGCAGTGTAAATATGCAATGTATTTTCTTATGTGCTAGGAGACCAATACAGAACTAAAATCAATTAAATTCCTCTACAGTTTCTGTTCTTCACTTTCCATTCCTGCTGCTGCTTAATGACTCACTGCTAATAACATTGATACTGCCCAGAAGGCACCCTGATAGAACATATAGCAATTTTTATGTTCAGGCCCAGATGAACTAGAGTTCTAGAAGTCTCCCGTAATTACCAGCATTTGGCCATAATGTTGCGGCATGGTTCCATGTGATGCCGTTTAATGTATTCTTAACTTTAATTACTCGTATAGGCTACTGAGCAAGAAAAACACTAAGTGAAATTAACTGTGCTTTCATAGCATTCACAAAGATAGTGTATCCTTCATTCCTTAGAGACTGTCTTGAAGAGTATATTGCTCTGCGTTCATGGATCAGTGATTCCAGCAGGAAAAATCATATTATAAACCTGTTAAATGAGCATCATAATGAAACTTCCTTACCTCCAAGCACCATAACCACTGCAGTGGTATCAGCTGGCACTGTCAGCCAACTAGCCATTCCAGCACCGCTCCGCTAAGCTCAGGAGAACTAAAAGAAGCTCTTAAAGAGACATTCCACACACTTAAAGCACTTTAGCTTGCTGCAGTGCGTTATGTGTAAAGAGTGTGTCCTCAGCCACAGAAAGTCTGGCTTGGAGAAGAAGGGAAGGACTTGTAAAGGCAACAGACAGCATTTCTGTTGCAAGCTATTTTTAGATTTACCCCCAATAAATGTTCCTTTAAGCAGGAGCTCCTAGCGCTCTATCTGAAGTAGTGAACACAGGGAGAGGACCCCAGGTAAGAAGCCAAACTATTCAAAAATGGTTTCACTACTTACCGTTTGTGCTTGGTCAGCCCTGGCACTACAGCGCACTGTAGTGGTTATGGTTGTTGGAGTGTTCCTCCTTTACTGTTTAAAGATAGTGTAAGTTAGTATAGGGATAATAGTTCAGTAATCGTGTAGTGTAGTGGTAGTGTACAGTAGTGTAGTAGTCAATGTTTTATGATAACGTAGGGGTTAGTTTGTAGTCTAATGTAGAGACTAAAAGGGGGATTAGGGGTTAACTTTTTAATATTTTTGGATATGCTTTCAAATTACTTAATTTGGGATAAACTTTAAAATTATGTTTTTAAAATATTAAAATGTAAAAAAAATTAAATATATGAACAAAAAAAATCATAATATGAAATATCCAAAAATATTAAAACCATATGCAAAGCTTATGCAAAAATATAAAATTAAGTTCTTCATGTTTATTAACTCAACCACCATCTAGGTTATTGTTTATGGCACAGGGGAAACCCAAGATACATTTTTAGGGCCCTGATTTGAATATAACCTGCATTTGACTAATCTTCGATTTCTTTAACGCCTTCCCTGTATAATAAAAAATAAATTATTGGAGGGAGTATGGAAAACATCATTTCTCTTTAACTGTCTTCTTAACATTGCTGTTTTTACAAATGCATTTGCAAAATAATTTATGGAACACTAGCAATTTTTTTAAGTACAGTTAAATGCCATCACCAGCCAGCAATATACTTTATGAAAAGAGTTTTTAGAAATATCCTGACTTTCACAGCTTATAAATTGCTGATACTTGAGGGTGTCTGTGTCTCTGTGGTATAACGTTTACCTGACATTGCACAGCTAGCCTTAAAATATGTGTTCTCGGTTTTGATTGATGAATGGACAAAACCATTTGTATCTGTCTTTGATCTGTGTGCAGATCTAAAGGATGAACGGATATCACCCTCTGTGCTGGGAGTTTTTAAAAGTGACAATAATGTCGTTTTTTGTGCCTAATGTAGCATGGGTTTCTTACTTACTTTTTTATGGCTTTTACTCCGGTGTTCAGTTTAAAGAATTCGAAAATAAAAAAGGTTTTGATTGGAATACCGTTTGGGGCATGCAGGGTGAAAGTTGTCCCCAAGATTGGAATAAGGGAGAACTTAGGGCAGTATTGAGTAGTCATAGTAGTCATGGTGCTTGGACAAATCATTTAATAAAACCTATTTGTGGCTAGATTTGAATGGAGGACTGTTGGTTTAAGAAAAGTCTCAATCAAAAGCCACAGGATTGCCAGTTCTGAAATGGTAGAATGTGTTATTCTAAACTGCTCATGCAAACAGGGTGACGTAAGGGGTGATCACACTGTACACCAGAAAGGGATCTTACTCCATAAACAATCCATGATGTGGTGATATTGTAGACTTGGGGTCAGCTACATGACTTTTGTTTTACAGCTTAAAGTCTGCTGATACCATAAAATATCTACATCGGTTCATGAAGCATTAGTGTCTGCGACATAAGCTCCACAATGCAGTCTTACTGATAAACCAAGTCTTGGCACATTACACACAAAGGCCTGGGGAGAGTAGGTCAAGGAGAGAAAGGAAAGTAGTGAAAGACCTTTGGAGTTGAAAGGGTTTGTATGAAATAGGTCTGAACAGAGCAGCTGTAAAGTACAATAGTATAGCGCCCACATTTGGAAGGTATGAAAGTAGGACAGGGTGTAGGTGGGCCTCTAGGGGCATTTCAGTAATGCAACTTGCATAACTGGCAGCATCCAAATGAAGAGGTGTGTCACCTTGGCTTGAAAGCACGCTGTGCTGTCAAATCACGCACAGAGTGCATCTAATGTGGTCCTAGGGCCCTCAGCCCAGCAAGTGTGTGTCTAATAATGTGCTCATGTTACCGGCTGGGAACAGTTGTAGGATGCATAACACCAAAGAACCATCCCTTGATGGCAAAGCAGTCTTGATTTTGGGGTCCTGTCCCTCTGCTTGTCACAATACCTTATGTTGCCCAGGCTGTGACACAGCCTGGGGTCATCCAGCATGTGGAGACGGACGTTTCCCATTGTCCCTCTCTTCTCCTCAGCTGTTCCGACGTCGTCCGTGTAGCACCGCCCTCTTTTATGACGCAGCATGTGTGCACCAACATCATGACACTGATGACGGGTCACCAAAACGTTAGAATTTTAACGTTTTGGTGGCGTGGCTGTACAATTAAAGGGACCCACTATATAAAGTGTTCCTAGGGCATGGATCATTGCCCTGTTGTAGTTCATTTTTGGTTCCCAATAGTGTGTTGTATTCTCTGTGTATTTCTGGTAATTTGATCTCGGCTATTCTGACTATTCTCCATTCTGTAATCCTGTGACTCGGCTATTCTAGCTCGTTTCTGTGATTTCTGATTTCCCTGACTTTGGCTTGTCCCTGACTATTCTCTGTTTCTCTAATGTAAAGCCCTGCCTCTTAGGTCCAGTACACATTTATTTCTATTAACCTTTACGTACTGCGTTTTGGGTCTCTCAGTATTCCTGACACTGCTGTTATGAAAGATCAGGACATCTAGGAGGCCTGAAATGGGTAACTCTGATTGCATTGTTATAGTTTTTAAGGTACATTACTGTACCAAATATCAAACCAAAACATAAAGTGCGCTTGTGCCTTTAAAATCGTGCTTTTTAAATATACATGCTTTTAAAATATCACAGTGTCAAAAAGCAGCAAACAGTGCTTATTAATTATTGCTCAAATAACACTTAAAATTATGCTTCAATTAAAGTGCAATTTCAAATTTGTGTGTATATGTAAAAAACAGTTAAAGTGATTTTATGTGCCAATATACTTAAAATATAAAAATTTATCAAATATTATACATATATATACATATATACATATGCACATATGTAGACCTCAACATGAAAGAGGAAAACATAAAGAATATATGGTGTAATATTGTTTGAACACCAATAATTTTCATAGAACCAGATATGTATATTGCATTCACAAACAAGGAGCAGGTGAAGAACTGCTCAGGCTAAATGCAAGTTGAATATAAATCCAGCCTTATATGCAGGCAAACGATGGACAACCGAAATCCAATTGAACAAACTTTATTCTTTAAAATCAGTAACAAACGTCTCAAACGTATTCCATCTCACCAGTCTCTCGGATAACCCTACTAAAAAGTCCTTAGTAATACCAGTAGCCGGCACTCTGGATTCCCGGGCTGTAGAGTTCGTACCGGTGGGCAGAGTTCGATGACGTCTTTTCGTACTAGTGCTCCAAGCCTTGCATATGATCATCAATGTAGGGGCATGAAGAATGCAAAGGTCAACATGAATTAGATATAAATTACCAAAATAACAAGTGAATAAAGGTGGTGTAATATACTGTGATAAAATGTAAGCAGCACCTTACAAAGTGTAATAGCCCATAAAACACTTAAAAGCAATACCATAAACAAACAAATAATAAATGTGTTTAACTTACTCGATGCACTTTATAAGCATATATTGCACAATATTTTTTTTGAAGCATATTAAAAAGTGCACTTTATATTTGGATTGCACTTTACACTGATTTATACACACGGAAAATGTTGTCTTTAAGACACAGTATGCCTTATTTGTCTGTTTATGATATGAAATGGATATAGTGTCTTCTCCAGACACACAGAAAATCAAAAACAAATGGCAATGTGATCTCATTCTTTTAGTTTGTCACTTAGAAGAATCACTTACCCAAGAGACTCTCAAAGTTAGTCATAAATCTCCTGGGTTCCTTTACATGCTGATCCAGGTTTGTATAAATATTTTTATGTAGCTCTGAGAACAGACTGTCACTTTTATTTTTTTATATTAACTCTATGACTTGTCTCTCACGTTTTAGTAGGGGTTTTACAATGCCATAAATCTGACACTGCTGCATCTAAGCGTTATTATTCTGTAAATAAATTCTACGACGAGCTTATTGTTACTGTAGTTTTACGGTTACAGTGTATATGATGCGGCAAGGAACACAGATTCCACCCATTAACATGTCACAGTCAATAGAAAGCTTAGATACAATTATTTTGTTTTATCATTTAGATCTATCTATGGTGCTACAATTATAAGTCACCCGGCCCCTGACTGTATAGAAGAGTAGACTTTTCAGTGGATTTAGAAAGTTCAGGATTTAATATATATTTTTATTGGTAGCAAGATTTCTTTTTCATATGTAGCGGGCCTGGACAAATATTTTCCTTCCACTGTTGATCAGGTGAAATAATTCCTATTTATCTCGTCAAATGTCCACTTTTGGTCAGGAAGGAGTGCTGTTACAGTGTATCAGCAATGAGAATTAAATAGAAACCCACATGCAGGGAAATGATGACACAACACAATGAGGTAAAGGAAATAAATGTTTACTATTCGAAAAGAATGTAAATTAGACAAACATAACAAAATAAGACATAGGAAAAATCATGATACTAGGCAGGCCTCTGGCCTTCAGAATACATGGCAAGTCTATGGACTCTGGCCTTCAGGATACAGGTCAGGTGTCTGGACTCGAACCTTCAGAATACAGGGCAGGTGTGTGGACTCTGGCCTTCAGTATACAGGGCAGGCCTACCTTCAGGATACAGGGCAGGTGTCTGAACTCTAGCCTGCAGGATACCTGACAGGCACCTGGACACTGGCCTGGATACACAGGTGGAGAAAACAACCTGCCATGAAACAAAAAAAAAAAAACCTGAATTATTGATCTGGCAAACAAGAAAGGCTGGACTATATAGAATACAATTAAGGATGTAGGACCAGCTGGATGTAGAGTCAGATTTGTTCAATAGTCTGCAACAGGACAAAAGTTCATGGCACTGTGAGGTTCTGCACCAGACTGAAGAGATCAGAAAACCAGGGAGTTTGTATGGAACCCTGACATCGATAGTGTGAGGAACCCTAAATTATCTTCTCAAAAAGCCTCTGTTATTATTTGGATTAAGGTACACAGGACTCCTGACTGTCCTGCAATTAGTGGTACAGTCCCTATTTTGGAGTCATGTCTTGTTGTCCAGGTTTAGGCTCATTAGAGACAATCACGCTGTGTAGTGGCTCACTCTAGTTGGTCCTGTATGTTGGGGCCGGCTTGAAGACTGTCTGTTAGCCTGGCTTATAGACTTAACTTAACTTACGTTGACACTAGGCCTCTGGACTCTGGCCTTCAGGATACAGGAGAAGCCTCTGGACTCTAGCCTTCAAAATACAGGACAGGCCTATAGACTCTTGCCTCCAGGATACTGGGCAGGCCTATGGACTCTCTAGACTTCAGGATACAGGATAGATCTATGGACTCTAGCCTTTAGGATACAGGACATGCATCTGGACTTTAGCCTTCAGGATACAGGGCAGTCCTATGGAGTCTAGACTTCACGATACAGGGCAGTCCTATAGAGTCTAGACTTCACGATACAGGGAAGTCCTATAGAGTCTAGCCTTCACGATACAGGGCAGATGTCTGGTCCTGTATGTTGCGGCTGGCTCGAAGGCTGTCTGTTAGCCTGGCTTAACAGACTTAACGTAACTTAGCTTGACACTAGGCTGACATGCCCCTTTGAAATGCTCAATTCCCAGGCAGGTCCACCCATTATGGTCATCACTGGTGATGCCCCCTTGACAGTCCACCCATTTCAGCATCATTTTCTGAATGCAGTGATAATTAAACAGGCTATTGGGCAATACTACATAAACCTTTAGTATTCTAGTAATTCACAGTAATGCTGCCTTAGCATGACAACAAAAGGCAGCCAACTGTCCTGGAATGCCCTTATCCTTCAGATTTGTATAATATTCGCTTTTATACTAATAGCTGTGGAACTTGACACTTCATTGTCATAATGTAAAGATGAAGACAGGAAACATCTCTACATTCTGCCCATTCATGTTGAAAGACATATTCACATTAGCTTTGACAACGGAAAAAACACTTTTCCTAATTATTTCAGAAATGTACAGTTCACATTTCATAAAACAGTTTCTTTTTATTGATTTATATATATATATATACTTTAACCTGCTTTAGACTGAAGTTTATGGGCATTTAAACTGCATTTTACACAGCTATAAAATAATCATTGATGTGCTTATGAGTTGGAAAAACATACTCCACTTTAGACCGATGCATTCAATATGGCCATGCAGGCAATACAATAAAATATACATCTCTGTGAAATGATTTAGATTATTATGCCTTGATCAATGATTTTACTGCATCTTAGAACATGTTAGTTTGTGAGTCCTTTGCCAAGGTCAGAAGAAGGGCCACAGAAATAGAATTGATTTTATTCTTCTAAAAAGGAAGTATAGCAAGTTCCTGTCAATATTTGGAGCCAGAGCTATAGAGAGTATGTACTGTTGGTAAAAGTGCTTTATGGGAAAGACACATTGTCCGTGTAATTGAGATATCTGGGTTGCTATGAGTTTTTTAGAACTTCGTAGTCATATCAGATATTAGACTTTATCGGAATTTATCAGATCCAGAGGACTATTTGATTAAACTCATCATTGCAGTTTGTTTACCATCTTATTTGATATATTGTGGCATAGTATATAATAACTGTTATAAATGTCAAATAATTTATTGATGTAAAGTCCTTGTATGTAGTGAGCCATTTAATCATTGCTCTTTTCTCACAATCACTAGGGGTGGTGTATAATGAAGTCTAACTCTGACGGATGGTTCAGGCTAGTCTCTGAATCACAAATCCTGATTATCTAAATCAGATATTTAAAGCTCTGTGAGAATCATTAACAGCGTTCAGGTGGTGCCATGCTGTGTGTGAAAGTGAAAATGTTCAGTAATTGAATGTCTTCGATGAGGAAGCACCACTAGTGGCTGTCCGTATGAAATAGTGCCTCGTTGGTGGCAAACTGAATGAACCTGAGTTGTATTTGAATCTTCAAAATGAATAAATATATAAGCCGTCTTGGTGAATATACCACCTGTGAGTACAATGTTATAAAATGTGTGTAAAGGGGCAAGCAGCCATTCCTGTAGACAAGCATATGGGTATCTGGAGGTCCTGTGTTCAGAGGTCATTCCCTTCAGGTTGATTTTTTTCCCTTACACGTAGGCAGATCAATAAAGGACAAAACTGACCCTGGGTTTCACTTGGTTATCATGTCGTCCTGAAGATTGCTTTATTTTATGTAATGTTTTTGTATTCAAATATTTTTTTCTAGACTTTTTTCAACCCTTCTCTTGACTTGGGTAAACCTTGGTCTATTGGCACTGTACCCTCCTGACTATAATTTTGTCTTTCTGCTTGCACCTACAAGGTCTGTTTCAGTTAGACATGCACACAAACCATCCCCTTCCAGTAGATATTCCACAAGTCTCAGCTCATGACATATCATTTTAGCACACTCTCATTGTGATGGACTTGGGGTTGCAGGGTAGGGGTTTGGTGGTATTTTTACAAGGGCCTTTGTTGCTTCAGTTAGTTGGAATTATATGGACAAAATCGAGTTGGATATTTGTTTTTGTGGGGCTGAGGGTTGTTTTCAGCAACAAAAACAAGGAGTTATGGGAAGAGGACTCGATGAGGATCTGTATGTATTATTAATTACCCTATTGTATGCAAATGACCCTCTATGGGTATCAATACCTCTGCATAGCTGCAATAAAGTCTGTTCTGTTTTACCCCTACATGTAGTCTAGACTCATGGTGTGGGGTAAAGGCTTTAATCACTGCTATAATCACTTACTACATTTCACCTCCGAATGATGCTCAGATTACTGGGCACTCCTAATGGCACTGAACACTTCGACTCAGCAAGGCGATATTGGAGTATCCGAAAATAGCCTAGGGTACTGAGAAAAAACGGAGGTACTCAGCTGGAGTACCCGCAGACCGTTACACTCCTGGCCAACATCCTCTCATGCTTTTAATGTCTTCTTCTTTGCAGATGATGTTCAGATCTTCTATTCTGTCCCTTACTTCACCTTTCGCTCATCATTTCTTAATAAAACATTGTTTGTGTTCTTGCGCCCCCTTTTGTTTTACGTTCTATAATTTACTGTATTATAAAATAATTCTTGTTTGATTGCTTAGCTATCTAAGCACTCTGGATAAGCTTTCTACATAACAATTGTTAAATGGACAATACACGGATCTTGTAGTGAAACATTAAAAGCAAAAATCCTGTCTGAGAAGATGTCAAGTGCTTCAGTTATTTTGCTTTTGTAAAAGTTGTGATCCCTTCTACTGAGCTCTGTGAAATTGCCTGTTGTCAGGCTGACAGAAGCCAACACTCTATGGAAATGCAATCTCCAATCTTATTTCTCTTCTCACTTATACCCTGCTGGGACTCTTCCTGTGTGATAGGCATTAAAATATTGCCTTATATTTAGTCTGTGTTGTTCTCACAAGAGAGAGTAATATACCTTGAATTACAGGACACTCTTTGTAAACATCATCAAAAAGGGTATGAATTATACTGTATTTTCCAAAATGAAGCATATCTCTGTGTGCTTCCAATGCTGCTGTTTTGTTCATGACAACAAATTAATAAAGATTCTTGTGGAGATCTTCTGCAAGCTGTGTGTCCACAAATGAACAGCATTTAGCTTTGATGTCCCGAAATGTTAGACAAACTTGATATGGTATACTTGTTCTTTGCTGTTAACTTCCAGTTAATGGCTTGGGAGTTGGACACAACAATACAAATCAGTGTGTAGCTAAAAAGGAAATCTATATTCTTTTATTGAATGAAGAAGTACAAGAAGGTAGAACAAAGAACAGCAACATGACAAACACGAGCTAGACAGTAAATATGCCACACAAAAACTATACTCTTCCAAATAGCATCTTGAACTTCTGACTTGAGTAAATAAAAAAATATATGTTGCGGAAATTGAACAGGGACTTGTATAGCGGTGATCTGGAACTATTGAACAGGGACTTGTATAGCGGTGATCTGGAACGATTGAACAGGGACTTGTATAGCGGTGAACTGGAACGATTAAACAGGGACTTGTATAGTGGTGATCTGGAACGATTGAACAGGGACTTGTATATCGGTGATCTGGAACGGATGAGATTGCTTTCAATGTGTCCACTAAATAAAAGGGATCAGATTAAGGTTGGGAAACCCAATACACCGAAAACAAACAATTCCAATACTTTTGACATGTAATTCCTTTGGAAGATAATTAGTCAAATTTGCTTTTTTGACTTGAAAACATGTCGGAAAGTTTCCTGTTTTTTTTCGCAGAGGGATTAGATGTGTAGCGTGAGCTCTGCCGTACTTTATCTTACTTTTCTTGGGATCAGAGCAAAGTCGTACCATAGAATTGTTGTGAGGCTTAAAGGGTATATACATATTATTGTTATTATTTTCTGCTTTATTTGCAATGAACTATTGGGTATTAGCAAATAGGTCCCTCCCTTATAAAATTAAAAAAAAACTAAAAAACTAAAGCTCCCTGCAATGCTTTGCAAGCCTCCTTTGCAAGGACCAAACAAATGCTTCTCATAGAAGCATTTGATTGGACCATTGTCCCTGACTCATAGCATGACGAGGAGGGGAATTAAAAAAAAAAAAACACAAAAACTGAGCATTAAGAAATGGAGGGATGCAGGAGGCCTGGCAGGGGTCTCAACAGGGAGGGAGATTACATTGAAGCTTCTATTTGAAGGCACTCCCCACAAGGATAGAAGCTGACCACGTCTGTCGACAGAGTTCAGTGCATGGTAACAGATGTACGTTTTGCACAGAATTAACATTATGAAGTCCAGACAGAGTTCCAGGCCGCCTAAGTCAAGTGCAAATATTTTTGGATGTCCAGCGTTTGAAACTGCACATACAGACTCCTACCACCATGGCCACTCAGAAATTACTTCAGTCTGCTAGAAACATTTTTTCAAATGGTCTATCTACAAACAATTCCCATAACCTTTAGTGGTGACTTCTGAAGATAAATCATTTGAAACAAAAATTTCTACCAGATTGAAATCATTTTTAATGCCGATTCAAACAAATGAATAGAAGCAATGGTCATACAGACCAAATGAAACAATATCTGTTCTCTATGAAAAAAATAAGGCAGTCAGTCCCTCTGGATTAGCTGGGCTTGCTTAGTACATAGCTCATTGCAAGTAGTCATGGACACAACAGGCTGCAACAGGAAAGGCACTAGCAGCTAAAGTACATAGTAGAACCAACAATATCATGGAGCCCATGGATCACAGAAACCAAAGTATTCTATTTGCCAAGGACTTTCCCAAGGACATACAAAAAATATAGTGATAAAAGATGTTAAGGAACACCTTGTGTCAGGTAATGAGAGTGTAACTGGAACCTAGGAGCAGCATAACATCCTTCTGCCCAAAGAAATCTACAAATGGGAACAGACTCCAAGACAGTAAGCATTAGCGCAGACTCCAATAGCGAGGTATCAAAGTCAGCAGGCAGAAGCGCAATCAAGGCAGGCTACACTGGATCAGAGTCAATAACACAATAGCAAGGCTACAGCGGACAGTAAATCAATAACATATAATAAGCTTGGATACACAGAAACAAGCTCTGAAACACGTGAGCCAAAAGCCAGTGGCACTGTGTCATTTTATAGACCGCGTTATGTAATTGATCCAAGTAGCTCGATTGTAAGAAAGGCCGCAGATACAAAGAGCAACAAAGTGAACACTAAATACAGCCATGACATTTCTTTACATCGAGCATGGACAATGCAGGCCAGTCTGTTTGGCAACACACGACACATTGCAGTACAAATATCTGTCAATTAACATCTGTGCTATATCTTCTGAAAAACTCCTATGTGACTCTAGTCTAGTCTATAGGAATATTTCTGAATATACCTGTTTGATCGCAGTTACAGGAAAGCAAACATCTGCCTTAGCAGAATGAGAAAATTACTGTTGTCATTAGGTAAACTGAACTAAGCTCCCTCTAAGAAACAACTTGTATTAAGAGTGTTATAAAGAGGAGAAGACTACAGAGTTATATACAAATAACCCTAGAGTCAAGAAAAGGACTAGATGGGCAAAAGATAATGGACATAACCCAGAGCGATAAATAGTAGAGAGAATTCCCAAAAGTCAGAGTTTTAGGAAGGGAGAACAGAAGTCCAGCCTCCAAAAAAACGCTAACAAAGGGTGTGCCCAATTATGAGGATAAATAGTTTGGATCCCCTGGTATAGGAGGTATGGAAATAATAAATCTTTAATAGAAAAAATTATTAAAAAGTCAATGGTAAATAAACAAAGATACTACACCCTAAGTGAGTGAAAAAGACCTGAAAAAAATGTGCTTAATACACTGGGTTGGAATTTTAGATGAGGTCTAGCTTGTGAGACTTAAGTATCAAAATGAAGAATATGTATAAAGACGATTAAATATCAATATAGAAGATGCTATAGGGTAATTAAACATAAATCAATCTTGAGGTAAACATCTAAGTAGAGTAGCATATAGAAAATATAGGTAAAAAGTTCCTGCATACGTAATTCAGAGCTGCTATTATGGGAGAGACACAAACCAGACAGACAGGGCCGGATTAACATAGGGGCTGATGGAGCTGCAGCTCCAGGCCCAGGCCCATGGAATAGGCCCATTGATTTAAAAAAAAATTAAAAAAAATATATATATTTTTTTTTTTACATTTTTTTTTGTCACACATTACTCTTAGGGATTCCACCAGGCTTTTATTTTATTGGCACAGCCAGTATTTGAGGCTGCCTGGCTGGTGTCAATATTGCAGTGATACTGGCAATACAAATGCTGGTATTTTTCTCAGTATAAACTATACTTACTATACTTACTATGCAATACCAGCACTGGCCAGTAGGGGTCACTGTATGTGGAGACAGGCAGGGATAGGAAGTTCCAGAAAATCCCTCCCTGCCTATCTATACTCACTGATCTGCAGGGGTGCAGCTACAGAGAGTCCAGACAGCAACTCCCACCCTGCAGAGACAGCCTACAGCTCAGAGAAGTAAGGGATGGGGGAAAGGCTGCAAGGAGACATACACTGAGACACTAAGGGACATTGGAAGACATTATGACACAGACACATGGGGACACAGTGTCCCCATGTCTCCCAGCCAGTGTCCGTGGTGTCTCAGTGCCCCCTAGTCTCCCAGTGACCCCTAGTCTCCCGGTGCCCCCAGTCTGCCAGTGTCTCACTGTCCCCATGTCTCCTAGTGCCTCAAGTGTCTCAATGTCCACATGTCTCCAAGCTAGTGTCCCTATTGTATGTGGCCCTGGTCTCTCAGTGTCCCCATGTCTCCCAGTGCCCCCATGTCTCAATGTCCCCATGTCCCCCAGCCAGTGTCTCTAGTGTCTGTGTCCCTGGTGTCTGTGTTCCCATGTCTTCAGGTGTCCCCTATTTTCCCAGTGTCCCCATGTGTCCCAGCCAGAGTCCCCTAGTCTCCCAGTGTCACTGGTGTCTCAGTGTCCCTAGGTCTCCCCGTGTCCCCAGGTCTCCCCGTCTTCCTAGTGTCCTAGTGACATGGGGACCCTGGGATACTTGGGGACACAGGGAGACATGGGGCATTGAGACACTGTGACACATAGGATCACTGGGAGACCTGGGGACACGACACTAGGGGACACTGGGAGACATGGGGCACTGAGACACTGATACATAGGAACACTGAGACCTGGAGTAATCGACACATGTGGCACTGAGTCATGAGGGTACTGGGAGACATGGGGGCACTGGGAGGAATCCATCTATACAGCAGAATCAAACTAAGTAGTTTTTTGGTGATTTTACAGCATTTTCTCTTATGTCACTCCTTGTGATTTACATCATGTGATGTCACCCATGCATATTTAATTATGCAAATTAGTAAGGCCGGTATGTTTTTCCAAGAAAGGTGGCAACCCTAACTACTTTTCACATACTCTTACTTAAGTATGGAAACGTAAGACGGATGTATGGGAACAAAACTTGTGTGGACTGGCTGACAATGAATATAGTTAAAGGGACACTATAGTCACAAGAACAACTACAGCTTATTGAATTTGTTCTGGTGAGTAAAATCATTACCTTCAGGCTTTTTGCTGTAAACACTGTCTTTTCAGAGAAAATGCAGTGTTTACATTACAGCCTAGGGATAACTTCACTGGCCACTCCTCAGATAGCTGTTAGAGATCCTTCCTGGGTTATGGCTGCCTACAATGCATCCAAACATTCAGTGTCTCCTCCCTCTGCATGCAGACACTGAACTTTCCTCATAGAGATTCATTGATTCAATTCATCTCTATGAGGAGATGTTGATTGGCCAGGGCTGTGTTTGAATCATGTTGGCTCTGCCCCTGATCTGCCTCTTTGTCAGTCTCAGCCAATCCTATGGGGAAGCACTGTGATTGGATCAGGCCACCTCTTCTAATGATGTCAGCAGACTGCTTGTGTTTCTGAGTCTAACAGCATGCAGAGTTACAGCTTCAGGCTTGAATACAGTAAGATTTTGCTATACTTATGGAGGCATGAGGGGCCCAGGGGGGCTAGATTGTGGTGTTAACACTATAGGGTCAGGAATACATGTTTGTGTTCCTGACCCTATAGTGATCCTTTAAGGTAATGCTGACTTTGGTCTCTCTAACACTGTGGCATGTTCCCTTTCTTCTACACTCACTACACACAGCTTTTCTCTGTCCCAGACTATATACCAGGAGCGTCTGCTTGCTAGTAAGAAGGTAAGGAGACAAGTGGACCAGCGAGTGCTAGGGGACAGTCCTTAGAAAGCATTGAGCGAGCGCATCATTAGATACATTTATGCCAAGCTCTGGGTGCTGTCTGCATAGTATGCCCTTAGTTGGCCAGCTGCATGATTGGCAGTCAGCCTGACATGCATTCATGCCAGGCTGGCCTTCTAATTCTTTGGGCAGACATGTCCTCTTTTTGGGCATGTTACATGATTTGTGTCAGTGGTACACCCTTTTACCATGCCCATTGACTTCCTGCTTGACTGGACGTTGCTGTTAGGGGTTATGGATATACTTGAAAGATGAAAACATAAATTAGAGAGAGATTAGCCTAGGGTATGTGTTTTCTTATAGCTGCTGTTTTCTTTCTATCCAGCACCATCTCCATCAGATACATGACGCTTGGGAGTGTTTTACTGTTTTTGGTCGATATGATTCTGTAATTAGGCCCGTCATAATTGTCAGCACCAGGCCCACTGGGCTCTTAATCTGGCCCTGCAGACAGAGTGTCCTCCCTAAAGTCTGAGACAGGGATCAGTTCTATTAGTTTGTTCAATAGAGGATTCTCAGATACTAGTAGATATAAATACACAGGTGAAGAAAACTGAGATTGTAATATAATACGTGGAGGAAAAAATGCCTTAAGTGGGTATTAGTGTAAATTTCCTTCTTGCGTATAAGTTCCCAAAAAGTCACAGCCTGCAGAGATTATAGACAGCTCCAGAGCCCAAATGCTAGGGGCATATAGTAAGTAAGAGAGTTAGAGAATAGATATCTTGCCCCTTATACAGTCGCTTGCAGTATCCCAATGGATAATTGTCTAGATATTGATACAATGTTGCAATAATAGAAAGCGATGTACTGGGAGAGATATAGAGATAAATAGCTGCTAATTCGTTAGAATCTGCTACTCCTGTAGAAAGGTTTCTCAGGTGCTATTAGATATAGATACACAGGTGAAGACAGTTGAGATTGTAATTGAAAACGTAGAGGAATAAATGCCTTAAGTGGGTATTAGTGTCAATTCCCCCCTTGTGTATAAATTCCCAAACGTCCCAACCTGCAGAGATTATAGACAGCTCCAGAGCCCAAATACTAGGGGCATATGGTAAGTAGCAGAGCTGAAAAATAAATATCTTGCCCCTTATACAATCGCTTGCAGTATCCCAATGGATAATTGTCTAAATATGGATACAATGTTGCAACAATGGGGAGCGGTGTACTAGGAGAGATATAAAAATAAATAGCTGCTAATTCGTTAGATTCTGCTACTCTGTTAGAAAGGTCGATAAGGTTCCAGTGTATCTATTCAATAGTATACATCTCCTCAGATAAAGTATCTAGACACCCATAAAGTAACAACCCATATTGGTTTAAAAAAATGAAAGCCTAAGCCTAGAGTCCTACTCGACGCGCGTTTCGGCGCTATGTGGCGCCTTTGTCAAGAGCGGTAAGCGAACTCCGAGACCGCCGAGACTTTTAAAGGATGGAAAGCCCGCCCCTCATGTGACGTCATGTGGCCAATTGTGTATCGCCACGTCACAAGAGGGGGAGGGGTCAAAATGTTGCTCGATCAAACAAGGTTGCCGAACGTGGGGAACATGTATGAATCAATAAGTGTCAGGGAGAACGCTCGATCAGACTGTGTTCCCCTGGACGCTACAATTAAAGCCAAAACATTATGGCAATTTAACAGATCAACAGTATCCCTAATACTGCTTGTTCTAATTGTGAAATATGATACATAAATATAGGTATATATCAGATATTAGAACTAAAGCAGATTGTACAGTATCTTATACTTGGATAAGTATATAATTATGAATAAAATTCAAAACTTTCTTTTATATTTTATAATTGAAACCAAGAGGAGTTTTGAGTAAATAAAAAGATTACCAAATGTTAAAAAAGAATACTACTTAAGAATAGAAATATATATGCATATATTTGATGATTATCAAAAGGTGAAGTGTCTGTACAGTATGGTCAGAGTGTTTATAAGAAGGGGGAGAATGAGAATCCTTCATTGAAACCCTTTGGATTCAGGGTTTTAAGTTGATAAATCCAAAAGCATTCTCTTTGTCTAAGGAATTTATCATAGTCTCCTCGCCTAGAATTCTTTTTGACCAATTCCAGACCACAAAAACGTAACACCTTAGGGTCGCTATTATGGCATTCGCGGAGGTGTCTTGAAATAGGGTTTTCAAGTTTTTACATGATCTAATATGTTCCTGTATCCTGTACCTGTGTATTTATATCTACTAGTATCTGGGAATCATCTATTGAACAAACTAATAGAACTGATCCCTGTCTCAGACTTTAGGGAGGACACTCTGTCTGGTTTGTGTCTCTCCCATAATAGCAGCTCTGAATTACGTATGCAGGAACTTTTTTCCTATATTTTCTATATGCTACTCTACTTTGGTGTTTACCTCAAGGTTGATTTATGTTTAATTACCCTATAGCATCTTCTATATTGATATTTAATCGTCTTTATACATATTCTTCATTTTGATACTTAAGTCTCACAAGCTAGACCTCATCTAAAATTCCAACCCAGTGTATTAAGCACATTTTTTCAGGTCTTTTTCACTCACTTAAAGCACCACTCTAGTGCCAGGAAAGCATACTTGTTTTCCTGGCACTAGAGTGCCCTGAGGGTGCCCCCACCCTCAGGGTCCCCCTCCCGCCCGGCTCTGGAAAGGGGAAAAGGGTTAAAACTTACCTTTTTCCAGCGCTGGGCGGGGAGCTCTCCTCCTCCTCTCCGCCTCCGATCCTCCCCGTCGGCTGAATGCGCACGCGCGGCAAGAGCTGCGCGCGCATTCAGCCGGTCGCATAGGAAAGCATTCATAATGCTTTCCTATGGACGCTTGCGTGCTCTCACTGTGATTTTCACAGTGAGAATCACGCAAGCGCCTCTAGCGGCTGTCAGTGAGACAGCCACTAGAGGAAAAAGGGGAAGGCTTAACTAATTGATAAACATAGCAGTTTCTCTGAAACTGCTATGTTTATAAAAAAATTAGTTAACCCTAGCTGGACCTGGCACCCATACCACTTCATTAAGCTGAAGTGGTCTGGGTGCCTAGAGTGGTCCTTTAAGGTGTAATATCTTTGTTTATTTACCATTGACTTTTTAATTATTTTTTCTATTAAAGATTTATTATTTTCATACCTCCTATACCAAGCTATCCAAACTATTTATCCTCATAATTGGGCACACCCTTTGTTAGCGTTTTTTTGAGGCTGGACTTCTGTTCTCCCTTCCTAAAACTCTGACTTTTGGGGATTCTCTCTACTATTGTATTAAGAGTGATTTGAAAATAATAAATTGTGATTATTTTGCTTTTAAAGTTTTACATTATGATGGCTGATAGAGCCATTTGGACTCTATAGAATACTTATTTGGAACCTTTATATTAATAATAATAAAATTGTTATTGTTTTTTTCTTCAGGGCTCAGTTATCTGCCTCCCAAGTATTCTTACACCCTATCCAAATTATTATGCAAATTATATTTTTCCCATTTACCTAAATAATTGATGGAAATAACAGTCAGCATAATTCTCATGTTATCAGCTATTAAGAGTACAATTCAAATTTGATTGAACAAACCTCCTAATGATAACAGTATTTTTCTTAAACATAAAAAACTTACAATGCACTGTTCCAAATTATTACGCACAGTAGGTTTCAAAACACTTTATAGGTTGTAAAGAACTGAAAATGGTAATTTGTTGTGTTTGCAGCATATTTACTGAAATCAAAAGCTATTTCAATCAAACTTATAACAACATTTTAACTTTTTAAACATTTTAACAGGTCACGTTACATTTTAACATAGGACCCCTTATTTGATAGCAGCTTCATAAGTCTTGCATCCATTGAACTTGAGAGTTTATGGACAGTTTCTGATTGAATTTGTTTGCAAGATGTCAGAATAGCCTCCCAGAGCTGCTGTCTGGATGTAAACTGCTTCCCACCCTCATAGATCTTTTGCTTGAGGATGCTCCACAGGTTCTCAATAGGATTGACGTCAGGGGAGGATGGAGGCCACACCATGACTTTCTCTCCTTTTATCCCCATAGCAGCCATTGATGTAGAGGTATTCTTTTCAGCATGAGATGGTGCATTGTCATGCATGAAGATGATTTTATTACAGAAAGCATAGTTTTTCCTTCTGTACCAGGGAAGAAAGTGGTCAGTCAGAAACTCCACATACTTTGCAGAGGTCATCTTTACACCTTCGGGGACCCTAAAGGGGCCGACCATCTCTCTTCCCATGATTCCGGCCCAAAACATGACTCCACCACCGCCTTGCTGACGTCGCAGCCTTGTTGGAACAGGGTGGCCGTCTACCAACCATCCACTACTCCATCCATCTGGACCATCCAGGGTTGCACGGCACTCATCAGTGAACAGGACTGTTTGAAAATTAGTCTTCATGTATTTTTCTACCCAATGCAGCCATTTCTGCTTGTGAGCATTGGTTAGTGGTGACCAAATAGAAGGTTTATGCACAGTTGCAAGTCTCTGGAGGACTCTACACCTTGATGACTGTGGGACTCCAGAGGTACCAGCAGCTTCAAATATCTGTTTGCTGCTATGTAATGGTATTTTAGCAGCTGCTCTCTTGATCTGATGCATGGATCTGGCAGAAATCTTCCTCAATGTGCCTTTATCTGCACAAACCCGTCTGTGCTCTGAATCAGCCACAAATCTCTAAGTAGTGCGATGATTACGCTTAAGTTTTCGTGAAATATCTAATGTTTTCATACCTCATCCAAGGTATTAAACTTTTTCACTCTTTTCGGCAGCAGAGAGATCCTTTTTCTTCCCCATATTGCATGAAATGTTGCTCTGCTTAAAAATGTGGAACACCCTCCTTTAGTAGTTTTTCCTTAAATTGGGCTCACCTGGCAATCTAATTATGACAGGTGTCAGAGATTGTTTTCAGTGATCAAAAGAGCCCTGAGACACAATGCCATCCATGAGTTAAACTGAAAAACAAAATATTTAATCTTTGTGACACTTAAATAGAATTTGCATAAACATTTGTGAACAGGGTGTATATACCTTTAGTATTCTAGCTAGCAGGCCATATATCTCATTTATGAAATGTGTTCTCTCACCTTGTCCATATCAAGGTGTAACATCTTAGTTGTCTCAATGTATTTATGACCTTTGCTGTATTGGTCTTGGCTCCCAGAGATACCTTCCCAATATTCCATGCTCCCCACACAATATGAGGTAGGTGGTTTTAATGTTATGACTGATCAGTGGATGTGAATTGTCAAATGAATGTAATATATTAGCTACCTAGTGGGGGTAAGTGTATTGGGGAAATGAATGCCATATGGGGGTTATGGAGAACATTATAAACCACTTTACCTTTGGTCTCATTGATTATTATGATATCTCCAGAATTCCCTGACATGATGTTAATGATTCACCATTATGTATCATATATAATGGACAGGCTTAAGCAGTCATATGGCTTTGATCAGCCACCAAGCTCTATGATGCTATGTTACCAAAACATTTACCTATGTGTGTGTATTCCAGCCAACAACACCGCTCGCTGTGAGAAATTACAAAAAGAGAAAGAAGAGCTGGAAATCAAATTTGATAATGAAGTGAGGAAGCTCGAACGTCTACAGCAGGAAGAGCTCCAAGTTCTGAAAGAGCGCCTTCAGGTCCAGTCCAACGAAGAAATGGAGCACTTACGGGAAGAACAAATCATCCAGCTTACTCGACTTCGATCTCAACACCAGGAGCAGGTTAGTTACAAGATCATTGTGTACATTTTGTGTGCCATGTTTTCTTGCTTCCACTTTGACTTGAAGTTCAGCTAGGAAGGTAAAAGGGGATTGACCTGCTACTTTTTGAGTTAGAAGTCCGGTAAAGTGTGGCATGATGTATAAAGTCATCATTTTCACACCTGTTTTGCATTACTCCATTTCTACCTTTAAACCTACCAGGAGAAATCCACTTCCATCAAAGTGGTGAAATACAATACTGATACTTAAAAAACAATGTCTGCAAGTGGTGGAAATGTTTCTGGCAGTTAAACACTGCAATACACTGCGCTGCGACAAACAGTATCTCTTCATAGAGTTGCATTGAATCAAAACATCTCTATGGGGACTGTTCAGCGTCTACACATTGTGGAGGTAAATTATGCTTGACGTAGCGCAAATTATAGGTTTTGTTTTGGTTCAGAACTTGGGCAGCTGCCTTTGTCCCTAAAAGGACACTCCACTGCCCAATTACAAATATATAACAATCACTATTTAGTAAATATACCTAAAATAAAAACTTGCATGCATTTAATTATGCATTTTTTTTAAATCTAAAACAACTTGTAAAAGATGCAGATCTCTTGAGTTTAACTCCACTGAGCTAACCTAACCAGGAAGTAACAGGTTGTCTGCATGAACGCCAGAGTGTTGTAACCAGGTTAATTTATAAAAGTGCCAATTTCTATTGAAACTTGCACTTTTTGTAAAATCAAAAAAGATAGGACACACTCTTCACACATAATGCTTTTCACTAAATAACGTGCTTTAGTGTCTGGAGTGTCCCTTTAAGGGGTTAAATACTATTCCTAGGATTCGACGAATACACTCCAAAATCTAATTGTATGATTACAGTCACAACCCTGCCTGTGTCCATAAAGCACACTGTGTCTGCACAGTGCTATGGGATAAGGCTAGGGGAGCGTTGTGATTGTGAGCTACTTCCTGGTCTGTGCAGACTATTGTTTAATTATATCTGATTTTTGTTTTCTTTTGGTGGATTACCTATATAAGTATAAATAAACACAAGAAAAAAAAAACATTCTCTGTATATAAAAGAATGTTACTTCAACGGCAAACAAACACATATAGAATGCCAAAAAAGATAAAATATAATCTGGATATCATCATCAAACTTAAATGTGTAAATATGTAACAGGGTTGCTGCTTTGCCAAAACACTGTTAAGATAAATAAAATCCAGAAAATATTGTAGAAGTAATGTAACTCATGATCATCACAAAGTCTGGGCAGCAGGTAAATGTAACTGAAACTGGCATGCATGTTACCATTTTCATTATTGAGAAATGTCTAATATTTTGTTCCCACATAATTTATGACCAAACACTTTCTGTGTGCATTTTATTACTGGAATGATGCAATGAGCATTTTCAGGATATGCCAAAAGGATACAGTGCAAACTAAATTTATTTAATATTTCTGGGCCCTAACATTGTTGGCTCATGTCCTGGTACCCATTTGATGGTATCCATTCAGCATAACTCAACTCTTTTTTTAGAATTGAGTGTGTCTGAATAATAACATTGTCAAAAGTTTGTTATGATCTTGAAAGAAAACCAATGCATGCCTATAAAGTGAATAGGACTCTGTTTTAAGCATTGGAAAAGTAATTAGTCCATATTCTACTTCTCCGTCTATTGGTAATTCTTATTTTGTCTTTTTGTTTTATTTTTTGCACTTTGTTAAAAAGTATTTTCAGATGTTGTTTTATTGTTTTGCTATTTATAATAAGTTGTTCATGTTATTTTGCTTGGATTCTATCCTAGTACCAGTATTGTGATTTTATTTTTTTTATATGAAGCTGTAAAACAGAGAGAAGGTTAGGTCATACTCTACTCTTATCTGACCAACTGCTGCTCAACCTAACTCGTCTGTACTGCAGTTTCACACAGCACAATCACAGCAACAGATAAGTTAGGTTGAGCTGCAGTTGGTCAGAAAAGTAAAGACGTGTACAATGATGGGTGAAGAAATTATTATACATTTTTCTTAATAATAATAATAATAATACATTTTTTGGAGGCCCTTTTGTCAAGTCTTTCCAAACTGTTAGAAGACTCTCAGACGCATGCTCAATTTTTTTCTTGAGTCCTTCTGGTACACACCCAAATGTGTAGGTTTTTTGTTAGTTTTTGTAAGAAGAATATATGTTTTGTTTTAGTGGCTAAGAATAAGGTTAGTACTTGTTTGTTCATTAGCAGAAAATATATTTAGAAAATAAGGTTTACTGTCATCAAAAGGAATGAGTGTAGACTAAATGCACTGGATCCTTAAGGATCTCAATTATGCAAATATACATCATAGCAAACCATCCATTAAAGTTCCTATATAAAAATGGAATATCCCACAAATTTAGTGAATGGAGGACAGCGAGCAGCAAATGCAAAATTAGCAGAACATTCCAAACTAACATAAAGTCATTCAGACCAGATTGCTGTCCTTAAATTGTTATAAATGTGGTCCTTAAAGTATTAAAATGTAGAAAATATTCTTGAAACACAGAGTTACATTGAAATAATTATAAATCTATATTTTAACTACATTTCTTGATATTTTATTCTCTACCTTACTGTCTCCAATACAGATTGAGAACTTGGGTGCCGTTCATGAATCCACACTATCGGAACTAAAGTATAACCACTCAACTGCCATAAATTCCATGCATGATGATCATGAAAGACGAGTTCACGGTACATACTACCAAACTGTGTATTTCATACATCCCTGGCATTTAAACACAAGATTAGCTTTTACGGTTAGGAACATGTGACATTCTAAGCATGATTGTGTGAAACTGTTAAAACGGTTCCTCTACGGCTGTTGGTGAACCATTCCTATTAATAAAAGGGAATCCATAAGGAATCCATAAGTGTAAAAAAGTGTATTCCTGACACTACAGGCGTGAAAACACCATTTAGGTGCCTGGATCCCCTTGCCCCCCCACGAAAAAAAAATTCTCCAGTGCCTGCCCCTGCCCAAGCTCCACCTCCTAGACTGAGATCATACATGTTGATGATCTCAGCCAATCCAATGCTTTCCTATAGGAAGGCATTGGGAGACTATTGCACATGCGGGGCAAAACACTGTGCTGCGCAAATCAGTATCTACTTATAGAGATACATTGAATTAATGAATCCCTATGAGGAACATGGGCAGCACTGACTTAGGAAGCACCTCTAGTGACTGTCTGAGTGACTGCTACTAGAGGTGTTCCTAGGCAGTAATGTAAACACCGGAAAGGAAGTTTTTGTATGAAAATGCCTGTAGGGACATACTATTCTCACCAGAACAACTATATTAAGCTGTAGTTGTTCAGGTGACTATAGTGTCCTTCTAAAAAATATGTACATTTAGTCAAGGAATATCTGAGGTCTAGAAATCCGGAGGTATAAACAATTAAAGGTCCGCTATAAATACCAAGGCCTTACCATCTTAATGAAGTGTCCTCGTTACAGTGATCTTGTCATTCAGTCCCACAGTTTAATCACTGCCATTTCAGAGATACAGAAATGTTCACATTACATGGCTGACTACACCTCCAGTGTCTTAAAACTAATTAACTGCCTGCCATTGAATATTGTGCTTCAATGAGGAATAGCAAATGTTGATGATTGTTCCAATATTTAACATACACGTTTACTGTTATTCTCTCACACAACAATTACCCTTTGGCAATATACCTCACATTGCTAAACCAACCCTTACAGTCAGTAGACAAATATACCAGTACATTGAAAAGGGGTATATTTATGCCCACACAAATGTATTCATCATTCAGATTCAAATATGATATATTTTTACATTTCACTTTAATAATTTATGATACATTAAATTCATTGTATTTTGTCAAAATCAAACCTCATTGATAGAAAAAAGGCCCAATATACAGTCCAGGTCTATCTTTGCATAGTGATTGCACTGTCACTCTTACAAGCCAATCTACCCTAAATTTGCATTATATGTATAGCTCATGAATATTCTCATTTGCCATCAACATATGCTGTATAATTAATATAATCGCTGAGAGACATTTCTTCAAGATTAAGGTAACCAATAATTGTAGCAATAATTTAGGATAGATTTAGAATAAATAAAAGCTATATACACTTAGATTAATTGTACAGATGTATGATTGTGTTCTCAAGTAAGTGACAAGAACAACATGCCCTCTAGTGTCATATACTGGAAGTGCAGTTGTAAATACTTGAAAATTGAAGAAATTGCAGCCCCAACGAACATTAAAAAGAGCCATTCTCTCTTGCAACATATATCTATTGTGGTGACAAATTATCAATAAAACATTTTGTCTTGTATCTATGCTCTCGTTATATTATAATTTGTCTACCAGTCAGTTTGACACAGTTTGATCCATTCTTGTCTAGTAGCGTCTTACTTCAAGTCCAGAGTATTCTCGTTAGTTCCTCTTGGCAGTTACCATGATGTCTTTTTTATTTACTGTCTCCCCCAGAGTTAAAAGAAAGTCACGAGTACGAAAAGAAACTCATAGAGGACAGCTTTGAAAAATTGCGTTTGTCTTTACAGGTAAATATTCCCAGAAATCTCTTCTTTTCATAGTCTAGTAGTCTATAGTATAGTGACTGAGTAACACAAGGTAACTGTTACAGAGTTAAGAGTGTTTGTGGGTCTATTAAGTAATGCTACACATTGTTATTTTATTTCAGCCGACAATCGCTTTCATTTGGCCACACATCTTCCTTGACATATTGCAAAGCGTTTAAATTGAAACGTGAGAATCTGCAGTTAGAAGGGAGTAATTCTTTTAGAATTCTCACTTCCTTCTTTATGTTATATAGTAGTCCTGCTCAATAATTACACATAAAATGGACTGGTCATTTAATAATAATGTAACATTGAACAAGAAAGAATGCAAATTGGGGGTTGGTGGGGGTAAATAAATAGGATGTTAAGAGTGACAATACTTTTTATTATAAAATAGTCTGCAAACATGGCTGCATGACGGACCATTCTCTCCGCTTCCTCTGGAGAGGTATCAGGTTGTAGTTCCAGTTAGCAGCTCAGAAGATCTCTGCAAATAGCTTGGTTCATAAAACTGTGATTTTGCGGTTGTGAATGGATTTGCAGAGGCACAGCATGTGCATCTGGATGATGGGCTGCCTATAAAGGCAACCAACTACGGATTTGCATGCACACAGCAGGATACAAAGGAAACCAATGGGCAGGAGGCTACGGGCCCAAAACTGTGACTGTTCCCCCACTTTCCAGACATTTGACAAGTACACAGTCACAGAGTAAAATATCTAAATTTGTGAACTTGTAACATCCATAAAAGGTTTCTAGGATACATTTATCTAAATAATATCCACATTAAATGAAAAGCAAATGCTAGTTGGGAAAAAAGTACTTTTTTTGTGGGGTTAGTAATGTATATATTCAAGATTTCTGTGTAAGAGATATTTTTTTACTTACAAACTGATCTACTGAATGGGAATAGTGAGGTTCCAATGAAAGAGGTAGTTCTAGAATTATATCTTATGTATATGCTTAGTGACCAGATCTTTTAGTAAAGGATTTCAGCTAGTATGGTTGAGGCTCTGCAAGCACAAAATGTACTCCAGATCAAACACCGTTCACTATTAAATGGCATCGTTTGTAGTGATGACACTTCGTATTGAAGGATAAGAGACACTAGAAATGGTATACAATTGCATACATCTTTCTCAAATAACCTTTCTGAGTTACTTTTTTTGAAGAATTATTACATATGCTCCGTGTGTTTGCCATAATCTTTCCACTTCTAACAATAGTTTTTCTTAAAGGACCAGGTTGATACCTTAACATTCCAAAACCATTCACTACGAGATCGGGCAAAGAGGTTTGAAGAAGCTTTAATGAAGAACACTAATGAGCAATTTGAGGTAATGTTCTATATTCTTGCTTAAATAGATATTAGAGTAGGTTCTGAAAAAGTCAGTTCTAGATCTTAACACAATAAGATGTTAACTTTTAAACCATCCAAAACATTTATTAAAGAAACATTTAAGAAAATAAAAATAAACATTTGATGTCAAGTAATAAGCAAAATCCAACATAATTTCAATTCATAACGCAGTTCTGTCACCTTTGTGATTTTGTAAAGACCCCTTTAGGTGATATACCAACTTGGGGTATGGAGGCCCAGGGGTGCAGTCGAGGTTACTGATACTTATCTGAAGCTGTCTCTCATGGGCCACAACAACTTTTCTGTATTTAGCTCCTAGCATTTCATTTCCTACCAGGAGCCGCATCAGCCCTGTGCTCTCGCATGTACATGAGTACAACAATGATGTCTATGGAGCATTCCGCAATTGCCACCATAGGCTAAGTCCCCTAAGCAATGAGAAGTAGCCTGTCTTGGATCCATCACTAGAGAATGGGGGGATTGACAGAACTAGAGAATGGGGGGATTGACAGAACTTGAGAGTGGAAACGTTGTCAACCCTTTTTACCATAAGATAGAGTAGTCCCTAATTAGGCACCCAGATTACATCTCAATGAATTGGTGTGGATGCAGTGATCCTGTCACTTCAACCCTGCAGTGTAAAATGTAGAAACAGCAATATTTTTGTTCAAGGTTTAAACAGATCTCTGGTAGCTGTCTTCATGACAGCCACTAGTGCTGCTTCTTGTGCCATTCTACTCTGGAAAAAAAAGGCGCTATGGGAACCTTAGAATCTCTCCTTCTCTTTGTAGGCATCAACCAGAGGAGGTAAGAGGTAGGGAAAAAAATTAAAATAATAGGGGTATTTTTGCCTCTGCCCGCTATATCACTCAGTAAAGACAGAGCTCGCCAGTCAAACATCTGGCAACCGCACTAGCCACAGCAACTGAAGGTAACATAGTCCTGAAAAAAGAATATTATTTTAGAGACTGTAGGTTCCCATTAAGTTATTTAGTGGTCATGTCTTTATGAAAAACTTTATAATATTTTCGGTGAAGTGACAGAGCAGCTTTGAAATATAACAAATGGCTCTTAAACGTTTTACGTTTTTCCTAAATATAGATTAAATAGCAAAAACTCTTAAAGGCTGCATAGGATTTCACTGACATTCAAAAACAGGTACTTCCTTGTCTTATGGACTCTACTATTTGCCACATTTTGCCAACATTCGTTGAGTTCTACTACCTCACCTTAACTGTTTACAATCCATTGCTACAAATGTAGTGACTTTCCATTACTTATCAGTTGTCTTATTCATTTATCATGTCATTTGGGACTCATGTACCACAAGTACATAAGCACTTTGTAATAAAATAATATTCATTTTCTATTAATTAAATGTACAAATTTAAACAAATAGCTTTTAGTATTGCAATGCACATAGTTCAACTACTTTATCTACTTATGCTAATGCTAATTTCGTGCATTGTGGGAATATGTAGATATCCATTTCAGTAGGAATGGTCCATTAATATTCATGGTGAATGCTCTACTTCAAGAACTTTGGCACGAGATGATTTGTCATACATAAGCTAATTGAGGTCGCAATGAGTGGGAACGCTAGTTTTCTCTCCAGGTGTAAGAATGTATTTGATCCCGTAGGAGAATATCTGATTATTATTTGAGTATTGGGTTGTGAACTACTGTGTCACATCATGACTCTGAATAGTTTCTGAGTAATACCATTTTATTCTGATTATTATATTAATATAATGTGATTATATCTGTAAGGCGATTGCACAATTTTTTTCTTCTGTTGTAGATTGCATTAGCACCATACCGGCATTTAGATGAAGATTTGAACAGCGTGAAGCAAGTTTTAGAGATTAAAAATCAACTCATTCATCAACAGGAGAAGAGGATAATGGAGCTGGAGAAACTGGTAAGATCCCTGGTATCCACACAGGTGTATTCACACAGGTATATTCACACAGGTATATTCACACAGATATATTCACACAGGTATATTCACACAGATATATTCACATAGGTGTATTCACACAGATATATTCACATAGGTGTATTCACACAGGTGTATTCACACAGGTATATTCACACAGATATATTCACACAGATATATTCACACAGGTATATTCACATAGGTATATTCACACAGGTATATTCACACAGATATATTCACACAGGTATATTCACACAGGTATATTCACACAGATATATTCACATAGGTATATTCACACAGATATATTCACATAGGTATATTCACACAGATATATTCACATAGGTATATTCACACAGGTGTATTCACACAGGTATATTCACACAGATATATTCACACAGATATATTCACATAGGTATATTCACACAGGTATATTCACCAAGGTATATTCACACAGGTATATTCACACAGATATATTCACACAGGTATATTCACACAGGTATATTCACACAGATATATTCACATAGGTATATTCACACAGATATATTCACACAGGTGTATTCACACAGGTGTATTCACACAGGTATATTCACACAGATATATTCACATAGGTATATTCACACAGGTATATTCACACAGATATATTCACACAGGTATATTCACATAGGTGTATTCACACATATATATTCACATAGGTATATTCACACAGGTGTATTCACACAGGTATATTCACACAGATATATTCACACAGGTATATTCACACAGATATATTCACATAGGTATATTCACACAGGTGTATTCACACAGGTATATTCACACAGGTATATTCACACAGATATATTCACATAGGTATATTCACACAGGTGTATTCACACAGGTATATTCACACATGTATATTCACACAGGTGTATTCACATAGGTGTATTCACATAGGTGTATTCACACAGGTATATTCACACAGATATATTCACACAGGTATATTCACACAGGTATATTCACATAGGTGTATTCACACAGGTATATTCACACAGATATATTCACATAGGTGTATTCACACAGGTATATTCACACAGGTGTATTCACACAGGTATATTCACACAGGTATATTCACATAGGTGTATTCACACAGGTATATTCACACAGGTATATTCACATAGGTATATTAACACAGGTATATTTACACAGGTATATTCACACAGGTATATTCACATAGGTATATTCACACAGGTGTATTCACACAGATATATTCACACAGGTATATTCACACAGGTATATTCAATTAGGTGTATTCACACAGGTATATTCACATAGGTGTATTCACACAGGTGTATTCACACAGGTGTATTCACACAGATATATTCACACAGGTATATTCACACAGGTATATTCACATAGGTGTATTCACACAGGTGAGAGAAAAAAGGAGAGCAAGGAACACTGCCTATAAAATATATACGTGTGTCCAGAAAGATAAAAATAAAAATAAAAAATATATTTATTAGTGAACAGGATACAGAGTGAGTATTTCGTATATCCACTCCTAAACCGTCTGTATAAGTACATACAGGGGCATACGGAAGTGCTATGCAGAAATAAAAAAAGGTTTAAAAACGAAAATCAACAGCATTTGAGACACAGTTATTCTTAGGTAAATCTTTGCAATGTCTATATTGTCACGACTGATAGTGCTTTTAACAGTTCGTATACTTATAGAAAAATTGCTTGTCTATAGCTGTGGTCAGCTTAAGTTAATCTTTGCAATGTCTATATTGATACGACTGGTAGTACCTACAGTGGTTCGTACAACTATAGAAAATTGCTGGCTATAACTGTGGTCAGACGGCAGAAAACAGTATTATCAGAGTGATGTTTCTGCCGTTGTGATTAGTCTCAGTGCTGTCCTGGAGTTATAGAGTACTGTCTATAACTGTGGTCACAAAGCAAGAGACCGTACTGTCTAAGTAGTATCTCTATTGTAGTGACTAGCAATGTCTCAATGTAGTCTTTTAGGTCACAAAAGATATATTATCTGTAACAGTAGTTAGGACAGGAGACAGGTGCTGTCTAAATGCTGTTTTAGAGTTATACTGCACCGCAAGCTATGGTCGAAGTATCTCTTATTTCTGAGCTGCTAACTCCTCAGGGTAGTAAATGTTGTAGGTCACCCTAAAATCAGTAAGGAGAAAAAGCGGATAGTAAGATATATATATCTCTGTGCCTTCAAGGGCACCTACCAGATAGGAGAGCTAACTACAGAGAATAGAAAGGTACAGGAGGAGAGAGTTATAACTGAATCAGAGGTTAGTCGGATGATAAATGCTAACTGTGCCTTCAAGGGCACCTCCCTTCAAAACAACTCACTAGCTTGCGTCTAGATAGTTAAAGTATAACCGGTGTAACAGTGTAAAGTCTTGTCAGACTGACCCTCCCGATTCACCCACAGCCTATATATGGTTGTCTTTTCGAAATCCGAGTATTTGGAAAAATATTAACTGCTGGTGCAGAGAGGATTATTAGGAGGGAACAGAAAAACCCCGACGCGCGTTTCGCCGGTAAGGCGGCTTCTCAAGGGGAACGAGATCGTTTTCCAGCGGGCTATTAAATAGGGCGCCCAAACCTTTAATTGAAGTCACAAGAACGTCGACGTCATCAATTAGTTCTGACGAAAGACGGTGGTCCGGAGGGGCCATTCCCCTCCGTCTTAATTTGAGTTTTGCAAAGTTTCACAGAAAGTGAAACAAATATGTCGGCATGTATCCAGTGATTGGATACACAGTGTCTGAGAATAGGTGACATGCTCAAAGTGGATAACATGTAAAGGAAAAATATTTTCATGTATATTTTATTGTCAAAGACAGTTCAGATTATTGTTCTATTCTCCAAAGTGTTGGCAAAATATTCATATTTACTTAGCATAATAAGCGATATTAAAAAGCTTAAACAGGGAATAACTGGATCTGTTCCCTTATGTTGGATGCTAGTGTTGTAATGGACATATAAATACGTGTCCAGTGTGTAACATATATATGAATATATCAATAGACGTTCATATAGTATTGACGATTTCTGCAATATCTGGTGATTAGAAAGAGTATTAATACTCAAAGAATATCAAAGATAGGTGATAAACAATTGTTATTAAGATTTATATATATATTTATTGTTCGTGAAGTGCCAGCCATGATGACAGAGAGAGCTTTGGTTAGAAAAAGAGAGAGAGAATCTCTCTGAATGGGAACTTAGTGTAGCTAATGTATGAAGGGTGTGTAATTAAACTCCTCGTTAAGTCCCTGGGGGGCGAGGGTTCTGAAGGAATATATCCATTTCGATTCTTTTTGTAGTAATTGTTGATTGAAGTTCCCTTTCCTAGGGTTAGGAATCAGCTTCTCGATAGCCTGGAATTTTAGATTATCAGTATTGCCCTGATGAAAATTTATGACATGTTTTGCCACAGGGGTTGGTGTGATGACATTCTTTACAGAGTTGATATGCTGAAGGATCCTTCGACGAAAAGGTTGGATGGTTTTGCCAATGTATTGGATGTCACATGAACATGTGATCAAGTATATTAAACGGGTGGTACTACAATTGACCAATGCATTGGTTTTAATGATAATCTTTGATTGCGTGGAAGTAGTTGACTTGGAAGGGGTAATAAACGGACAGGCTTTACAGTGGCCACACCTGTATGTACCCTTTGTATTGGTGAGCCAATTGGGCTCAATTGGAATAGGAGCTAAAAAACTGTGAACTAGGAGATCTTTTAGGTTTTTGGACCTGCGAGCCGTGATAGATGGGTAGCTCGGTAATGATTTCTTCAAAACAGGGTTGTGTGTAAGGATTGGCCAGTGGTTGGAGAAGGTCTGTATCATTTTACCCCAGCCCCCGTCAAAGGTGGCAATACACCTCGGGGTCGTGGAGCTAGTTTTTGGGCGTGTTGTCCTCAAACTCTCCAATCTGTTTGTCCCACTGGCCCGTTGGTATGCTTTTTTCAAAACCCTGTTTGGATAGCCTAAGGCCTTAAACCGGAGTTTCAGTGATTGACATTCTTGGTAGTACGCTGAGTCCTCAGAGCAATTTCTTCTTGCCCTTAAGTATTGTCCATATGGGATTGATGCCTTCAGCCTGTAAGGATGGTGACTCTCCCAATGTAGGAGGCTATTTGTTGAGGTTTGCTTTCTGAAGAGTGCAGTCTGGATAGTGCCGTCCTCCATCAGGAGGATCTTAAGGTCAAGGAAGATCAGTTCTTTCTCATCAATGACATATGTGAGTGATAGGTTAATTGTGTTGTCATTCAAGATTTTAACAAAATCTTCGAATAGCTTAACTGAACCTGTCCAGAGTATAAACACATCGTCGATATATCTGTACCACTTTAGAATATGTCTGTGGTACAGATTATATCGTGAGTCTTTCCGAATTTTGTCCTCCCACCATCCCAGGAAGAGGTTTGCGTAGGTGGGAGCACAAGTCGTACCCATCGCAGTTCCAGTCTCTTGCAAATAGTATTTACCGTTAAATATTATGTAGTTGTGTGTCAAAATGAATTCCAATAATGACATAATGAAGGAGATCTGTGCTTCATCATATGCTACTGACTCAAGAAAGGAGCGACATGCTTCTATACCTATCTTGTGCGGGATATTACTATACAAAGATACGACGTCCAGGCTCGCCAATAGGGTATACGGTGGTACCTGAAGTCCTTCCAAAATCAGTAAGGTAGATTTGGTGTCTTGTATATATGATGGTAGGTCTATGACAAATGGGTGTAGGATTTTGTCAACATATTTGCTAGCCCGCTCGGTCAGGCAGTTATTGCCTGATACGATCGGTCTCCCTGGGGGTATTCTGATATCCTTGTGCACTTTCGGTAGGCAGTATAGAGTAGCAACTGTTGGGTGCTTGTGTGGCAATAGGTACTTGTATTCTTCTGTGTTAATGATTCCGGTATCCAATGCACTTTTAAGTAAGGAATCAAACTCTTTGATGTACTTTTCAGTAGGATCATCAGGGAGAACACTGTAATTTAGTCTGTCATTCAGATGTGTCATGCACATATCGATGTACATCTCACGGTTAAGCAATACGATGTTCCCCCCTTTATCCGCGGGTTTTATGACAACGTTATTCAACATTGTCAATTCTTTTAGGGCTTTTCGTTCTATGGTGGATAGGTTGTTGTCCAGTGGGCGTTCAACATGCATCTTTTGCAAATCACTAGTGGTCATTTCTACGAACAGGTCTACATGTGGGGAATCTTTCAAGTTAGGAGTAAACCAACTTTGTGGTTTTAGATTCGTCAGAGGTCTGGATGGATTTTGTTCCTCCAGTAATTCCGTCAATATCTTTGAAAGTTCAAAATCCTCCACACTCAGACCTAGATCATTCGCCATTAGTGCATCTTTTTTAGAATGCATCAAGTTTAAGGCTAATTTCCTGCCAAACAGATTAATGTCTTTTGACCATTCAAATTTATTGTAACCCGGGGTTGGTACAAAGGTTAGACCTTTACTCAGAAGCGAAATGTGATGAGGCTGTAACGAGAAATCAGAGAGATTGATAATCCTATTGCATGTCAGAATCTCTGACCTCGTCCCTGTCGCTTGTAGGCCCAGCGATCCCTGTCCCTCAAACGTCCCCTCTGTTCTCGAGGGAGATCCTGCCCTAAAAAAGTCTTAGAGGCGGTGAGGTTGGTGCTGTCTGAGGAGATAGGAGCATCTAAAAATGCAACTGATTTGTCAGTGCCCTTGAGGATGCCCCTGTTTGGTGAATGACTTGGGACTGGGTCGTTATTGCGTGTATTCTTGCTGTATGTTTTTTGTCTGGACCTAGAGGAGCTTATATCCGAGTCTGACCAATCTGTGTCTGCGGATGTGGAGCCCCTCTGGCTACTGTTATATCTCCGTGTTTTTCGTTTTTTGCGAAATATTTCGCCTTGTTTGAAGTCGTTATAGTCTCTTTGGAATTTCGTGTGTTTTTTTATTTTTAGATTCTGTCTGAAATGTTCAATATTTTTTTGGAGTTTGGTTTCCATTGGGGAGAAAAGATTGTCTGCTTTAAACCTTTTTATTTGTACAATCTCATTTTGCAGGTTTGTCTTTGTTTCCTCTAAATGTATTGTTTCCAGTTTAACCAAAAAGGTCATTAATCTCGCAGAGCAGTCCAACAGTATGTTATTCCACTCGTTTTGTTGCTCTTCAGTTTGGATTTTATCTGGGAGGAGGATATCTGGTCGGAGGCCCCTAGGGACCAGTTTTTGTTGGATGTATTGATTAAGACTTGTCAATTCCCAAAAACTCCTAATGTGTTGTTGGTATAGCTTTTGTATTTCGAAAAAAGCGTCATTAATGTCAGTATTGTTGGCACAGTTCGTCAAAGGATTAATTGAAAAAACGTTCTGAATGTCATCTAAGTTTATGGCAGGGTCTGACAGTTTGTCCAGGAGGTCAGTCATTGAAAACTGGCACTTCAGTGGTGGCTATTAGTTGAGGTTGGTATTAAAACCTGTGTTTTGAAAATTTTTACAAAAGAGAGCCTGATGTGAAAGTATATCTAGGCAGTGAAGGGGTTAACCCTACATAGAATTTGGTTGAGAGAAAAAAGGAGAGCAAGGAACACTGCCTATAAAATATATACGTGTGTCCAGAAAGATAAAAATAAAAATAAAAAATATATTTATTAGTGAACAGGATACAGAGTGAGTATTTCGTATATCCACTCCTAAACCGTCTGTATAAGTACATACAGGGGCATACGGAAGTGCTATGCAGAAATAAAAAAAGGTTTAAAAACGAAAATCAACAGCATTTGAGACACAGTTATTCTTAGGTAAATCTTTGCAATGTCTATATTGCCACGACTGATAGTGCTTTTAACAGTTCGTATACTTATAGAAAAATTGCTTGTCTATAGCTGTGGTCAGCTTAAGTTAATCTTTGCAATGTCTATATTGATACGACTGGTAGTACCTACAGTGGTTCGTACAACTATAGAAAATTGCTGGCTATAACTGTGGTCAGACGGCAGAAAACAGTATTATCAGAGTGATGTTTCTGCCGTTGTGATTAGTCTCAGTGCTGTCCTGGAGTTATAGAGTACTGTCTATAACTGTGGTCACAAAGCAAGAGACCGTACTGTCTAAGTAGTATCTCTATTGTAGTGACTAGCAATGTCTCAATGTAGTCTTTTAGGTCACAAAAGATATATTATCTGTAACAGTAGTTAGGACAGGAGACAGGTGCTGTCTAAATGCTGTTTTAGAGTTATACTGCACCGCAAGCTATGGTCGAAGTATCTCTTATTTCTGAGCTGCTAACTCCTCAGGGTAGTAAATGTTGTAGGTCACCCTAAAATCAGTAAGGAGAAAAAGCGGATAGTAAGATATATATATCTCTGTGCCTTCAAGGGCACCTACCAGATAGGAGAGCTAACTACAGAGAATAGAAAGGTACAGGAGGAGAGAGTTATAACTGAATCAGAGGTTAGTCGGATGATAAATGCTAACTGTGCCTTCAAGGGCACCTCCCTTCAAAACAACTCACTAGCTTGCGTCTAGATAGTTAAAGTATAACCGGTGTAACAGTGTAAAGTCTTGTCAGACTGACCCTCCCGATTCACCCACAGCCTATATATGGTTGTCTTTTCGAAATCCGAGTATTTGGAAAAATATTAACTGCTGGTGCAGAGAGGATTATTAGGAGGGAACAGAAAAACCCCGACGCGCGTTTCGCCGGTAAGGCGGCTTCTCAAGGGGAACGAGATCGTTTTCCAGCGGGCTAGACATTGCAAAGATTTACCTAAGAATAACTGTGTCTCAAATGCTGTTGATTTTCGTTTTTAAACCTTTTTTTATTTCTGCATAGCACTTCCGTATGCCCCTGTATGTACTTATACAGACGGTTTAGGAGTGGATATACGAAATACTCACTCTGTATCCTGTTCACTAATAAATATATTTTTTATTTTTATTTTTATCTTTCTGGACACACGTATATATTTTATAGGCAGTGTTCCTTGCTCTCCTTTTTTCTCTCAACCAAATTCTATGTAGGGTTAACCCCTTCACTGCCTAGATATACTTTCACATCAGGCTCTCTTTTGTAAAAATTTTCAAAACACAGGTTTTAATACCAACCTCAACTAATAGCCACCACTGAAGTGCCAGTTTTCAATGACTGACCTCCTGGACAAACTGTCAGACCCTGCCATAAACTTAGATGACATTCAGAACGTTTTTTCAATTAATCCTTTGACGAACTGTGCCAACAATACTGACATTAATGACGCTTTTTTCGAAATACAAAAGCTATACCAACAACACATTAGGAGTTTTTGGGAATTGACAAGTCTTAATCAATACATCCAACAAAAACTGGTCCCTAGGGGCCTCCGACCAGATATCCTCCTCCCAGATAAAATCCAAACTGAAGAGCAACAAAACGAGTGGAATAACATACTGTTGGACTGCTCTGCGAGATTAATGACCTTTTTGGTTAAACTGGAAACAATACATTTAGAGGAAACAAAGACAAACCTGCAAAATGAGATTGTACAAATAAAAAGGTTTAAAGCAGACAATCTTTTCTCCCCAATGGAAACCAAACTCCAAAAAAATATTGAACATTTCAGACAGAATCTAAAAATAAAAAAACACACGAAATTCCAAAGAGACTATAACGACTTCAAACAAGGCGAAATATTTCGCAAAAAACGAAAAACACGGAGATATAACAGTAGCCAGAGGGGCTCCACATCCGCAGACACAGATTGGTCAGACTCGGATATAAGCTCCTCTAGGTCCAGACAAAAAACATACAGCAAGAATACACGCAATAACGACCCAGTCCCAAGTCATTCACCAAACAGGGGCATCCTCAAGGGCACTGACAAATCAGTTGCATTTTTAGATGCTCCTATCTCCTCAGACAGCACCAACCTCACCGCCTCTAAGACTTTTTTAGGGCAGGATCTCCCTCGAGAACAGAGGGGACGTTTGAGGGACAGGGATCGCTGGGCCTACAAGCGACAGGGACGAGGTCAGAGATTCTGACATGCAATAGGATTATCAATCTCTCTGATTTCTCGTTACAGCCTCATCACATTTCGCTTCTGAGTAAAGGTCTAACCTTTGTACCAACCCCGGGTTACAATAAATTTGAATGGTCAAAAGACATTAATCTGTTTGGCAGGAAATTAGCCTTAAACTTGATGCATTCTAAAAAAGATGCACTAATGGCGAATGATCTAGGTCTGAGTGTGGAGGATTTTGAACTTTCAAAGATATTGACGGAATTACTGGAGGAACAAAATCCATCCAGACCTCTGACGAATCTAAAACCACAAAGTTGGTTTACTCCTAACTTGAAAGATTCCCCACATGTAGACCTGTTCGTAGAAATGACCACTAGTGATTTGCAAAAGATGCATGTTGAACGCCCACTGGACAACAACCTATCCACCATAGAACGAAAAGCCCTAAAAGAATTGACAATGTTGAATAACGTTGTCATAAAACCCGCGGATAAAGGGGGGAACATCGTATTGCTTAACCGTGAGATGTACATCGATATGTGCATGACACATCTGAATGACAGACTAAATTACAGTGTTCTCCCTGATGATCCTACTGAAAAGTACATCAAAGAGTTTGATTCCTTACTTAAAAGTGCATTGGATACCGGAATCATTAACACAGAAGAATACAAGTACCTATTGCCACACAAGCACCCAACAGTTGCTACTCTATACTGCCTACCGAAAGTGCACAAGGATATCAGAATACCCCCAGGGAGACCGATCGTATCAGGCAATAACTGCCTGACCGAGCGGGCTAGCAAATATGTTGACAAAATCCTACACCCATTTGTCATAGACCTACCATCATATATACAAGACACCAAATCTACCTTACTGATTTTGGAAGGACTTCAGGTACCACCGTATACCCTATTGGCGAGCCTGGACGTCGTATCTTTGTATAGTAATATCCCGCACAAGATAGGTATAGAAGCATGTCGCTCCTTTCTTGAGTCAGTAGCATATGATGAAGCACAGATCTCCTTCATTATGTCATTATTGGAATTCATTTTGACACACAACTACATAATATTTAACGGTAAATACTATTTGCAAGAGACTGGAACTGCGATGGGTACGACTTGTGCTCCCACCTACGCAAACCTCTTCCTGGGATGGTGGGAGGACAAAATTCGGAAAGACTCACGATATAATCTGTACCACAGACATATTCTAAAGTGGTACAGATATATCGACGATGTGTTTATACTCTGGACAGGTTCAGTTAAGCTATTCGAAGATTTTGTTAAAATCTTGAATGACAACACAATTAACCTATCACTCACATATGTCATTGATGAGAAAGAACTGATCTTCCTTGACCTTAAGATCCTCCTGATGGAGGACGGCACTATCCAGACTGCACTCTTCAGAAAGCAAACCTCAACAAATAGCCTCCTACATTGGGAGAGTCACCATCCTTACAGGCTGAAGGCATCAATCCCATATGGACAATACTTAAGGGCAAGAAGAAATTGCTCTGAGGACTCAGCGTACTACCAAGAATGTCAATCACTGAAACTCCGGTTTAAGGCCTTAGGCTATCCAAACAGGGTTTTGAAAAAAGCATACCAACGGGCCAGTGGGACAAACAGATTGGAGAGTTTGAGGACAACACGCCCAAAAACTAGCTCCACGACCCCGAGGTGTATTGCCACCTTTGACGGGGGCTGGGGTAAAATGATACAGACCTTCTCCAACCACTGGCCAATCCTTACACACAACCCTGTTTTGAAGAAATCATTACCGAGCTACCCATCTATCACGGCTCGCAGGTCCAAAAACCTAAAAGATCTCCTAGTTCACAGTTTTTTAGCTCCTATTCCAATTGAGCCCAATTGGCTCACCAATACAAAGGGTACATACAGGTGTGGCCACTGTAAAGCCTGTCCGTTTATTACCCCTTCCAAGTCAACTACTTCCACGCAATCAAAGATTATCATTAAAACCAATGCATTGGTCAATTGTAGTACCACCCGTTTAATATACTTGATCACATGTTCATGTGACATCCAATACATTGGCAAAACCATCCAACCTTTTCGTCGAAGGATCCTTCAGCATATCAACTCTGTAAAGAATGTCATCACACCAACCCCTGTGGCAAAACATGTCATAAATTTTCATCAGGGCAATACTGATAATCTAAAATTCCAGGCTATCGAGAAGCTGATTCCTAACCCTAGGAAAGGGAACTTCAATCAACAATTACTACAAAAAGAATCGAAATGGATATATTCCTTCAGAACCCTCGCCCCCCAGGGACTTAACGAGGAGTTTAATTACACACCCTTCATACATTAGCTACACTAAGTTCCCATTCAGAGAGATTCTCTCTCTCTTTTTCTAACCAAAGCTCTCTCTGTCATCATGGCTGGCACTTCACGAACAATAAATATATATATAAATCTTAATAACAATTGTTTATCACCTATCTTTGATATTCTTTGAGTATTAATACTCTTTCTAATCACCAGATATTGCAGAAATCGTCAATACTATATGAACGTCTATTGATATATTCATATATATGTTACACACTGGACACGTATTTATATGTCCATTACAACACTAGCATCCAACATAAGGGAACAGATCCAGTTATTCCCTGTTTAAGCTTTTTAATATCGCTTATTATGCTAAGTAAATATGAATATTTTGCCAACACTTTGGAGAATAGAACAATAATCTGAACTGTCTTTGACAATAAAATATACATGAAAATATTTTTCCTTTACATGTTATCCACTTTGAGCATGTCACCTATTCTCAGACACTGTGTATCCAATCACTGGATACATGCCGACATATTTGTTTCACTTTCTGTGAAACTTTGCAAAACTCAAATTAAGACGGAGGGGAATGGCCCCTCCGGACCACCGTCTTTCGTCAGAACTAATTGATGACGTCGACGTTCTTGTGACTTCAATTAAAGGTTTGGGCGCCCTATTTAATAGCCCGCTGGAAAACGATCTCGTTCCCCTTGAGAAGCCGCCTTACCGGCGAAACGCGCGTCGGGGTTTTTCTGTTCCCTCCTAATAATCCTCTCTGCACCAGCAGTTAATATTTTTCCAAATACTCGGATTTCGAAAAGACAACCATATATAGGCTGTGGGTGAATCGGGAGGGTCAGTCTGACAAGACTTTACACTGTTACACCGGTTATACTTTAACTATCTAGACGCAAGCTAGTGAGTTGTTTTGAAGGGAGGTGCCCTTGAAGGCACAGTTAGCATTTATCATCCGACTAACCTCTGATTCAGTTATAACTCTCTCCTCCTGTACCTTTCTATTCTCTGTAGTTAGCTCTCCTATCTGGTAGGTGCCCTTGAAGGCACAGAGATATATATATCTTACTATCCGCTTTTTCTCCTTACTGATTTTAGGGTGACCTACAACATTTACTACCCTGAGGAGTTAGCAGCTCAGAAATAAGAGATACTTCGACCATAGCTTGCGGTGCAGTATAACTCTAAAACAGCATTTAGACAGCACCTGTCTCCTGTCCTAACTACTGTTACAGATAATATATCTTTTGTGACCTAAAAGACTACATTGAGACATTGCTAGTCACTACAATAGAGATACTACTTAGACAGTACGGTCTCTTGCTTTGTGACCACAGTTATAGACAGTACTCTATAACTCCAGGACAGCACTGAGACTAATCACAACGGCAGAAACATCACTCTGATAATACTGTTTTCTGCCGTCTGACCACAGTTATAGCCAGCAATTTTCTATAGTTGTACGAACCACTGTAGGTACTACCAGTCGTATCAATATAGACATTGCAAAGATTAACTTAAGCTGACCACAGCTATAGACAAGCAATTTTTCTATAAGTATACGAACTGTTAAAAGCACTATCAGTCGTGACAATATAGACATTGCAAAGATTTACCTAAGAATAACTGTGTCTCAAATGCTGTTGATTTTCGTTTTTAAACCTTTTTTTATTTCTGCATAGCACTTCCGTATGCCCCTGTATGTACTTATACAGACGGTTTAGGAGTGGATATACGAAATACTCACTCTGTATCCTGTTCACTAATAAATATATTTTTTATTTTTATTTTTATCTTTCTGGACACACGTATATATTTTATAGGCAGTGTTCCTTGCTCTCCTTTTTTCTCTCAACCAAATTCTATGTAGGGTTAACCCCTTCACTGCCTAGATATACTTTCACATCAGGCTCTCTTTTGTAAAAATATTCACACAGGTGTATTCACACAGATATATTCACATAGGTATATTCACACAGGTGTATTCACACAGATATATTCACACAGGTATATTCACACAGGTATATTCACACAGATATATTCACATAGGTGTATTCACACAGGTATATTCACACAGATATATTCACACAGGTATATTCACACAGATATATTCACATAGGTGTATTCACACAGGTGTGTGAACGGTTTGGAATTTAGAGAGTTTATATAATTTTAGGCCACAGTAGCCAAAAAGAAAAATCTCAGAGTTAGTGGATTTTTCAAGGCATTCTGGCCTAAAAGATTAAATTTACATTAAATGTCTGACAGTTCACACTTAATCAGTCACCACATGTGTAACAGACACAAGTACTACTGCTTCAATGTTTGGATATGAGCACACAGCACCTTGGCTAAAGGTGTAGAACTTAAGTGGTGCAGCACTCTAAGACCCCACTCTGGTCTTTCAATAATAAGGAACAGAGGTGCAGGTAACAATCATTTTGTCCTCTCTTATTCAATCCAGTTTCAGCTTAATTCTGCAAAGTTATATCACATTTTTATCCTCCTACCCAAAGATTTCCATCTCTGTCATCCTTTCAAGTCTTATGCCCATCTCATAACAGCCTGGATTATACTTTACGGCTAGAGAATGGCATCTGAGTATTCCTAGCATTAAAACTACTACAGGAGGCCGTAGTGGTTATGGTGCTTGAAGTATTACAGTAGTGTTAAAGGGAAGCACCAAGAAGTACATATACTGTGGGACAGGGATGAATTATGGCAACTGCCTCTCCGAGTGTAACTGGCACTTATCTCAGGCAGACTTGGACATGTATGTCTCTGTGCTAAACCATTATTTGGGCCCCATATTTTATGGTGTAGAACCATTCAATATTAGTCTTTATTACATGGAATTATTGCACGGATTATTCACCATCTGTGCACTACAGGTTTACTGCCCATTGAAATATTAAATAAAGAGTTATATATATGGAAGAGTGTAGATATATAGATATTTAAGCGATATGGTCAAGTCTATCCATTTATTATGGATACGTATATCAAAGAAAAGTGTCTTTGGCATAAAATCAAGTACATGTGCAAATATAACACGTGTTCACACACAAAAGTGCAAGTGCAAACAAAGATTGTGTTTACCTTTAAGGTATAATCACTGTTGTAATAAAACCACTCACAAATCGTATCTATATATATATGGAAATGGAGAGAAAAATACAAGTGCAAAAGCACTTATAGTGTAGTAATTAATACAACATAAAAAGTTAAATCAATGAATAAGACAGGCACTCACAAGTGGATTGCACAGAATAAATTGTAGTAACATTGCATTGCCCCTACGAGGCCACTTATCTCCAGGATAATGTAGGCAGTAGATCCAGAAGATCTCCCAATTCACATATGCATGGAATAACCTCTAGTAAAATGCATAAAACGGCAGTTTGATTGTCATTGATAGCCCAGATCAGCTGAAATAGCTCTCGAGTTTTCGAGATAGTGCTTGAGAAAGTCAATTTTTCAAACGAAAACACATTGAGTGAATTTCCAAATTTCAGCTGATCTAGACTATACAGGACATTCAAACTGCCTTTTATGCACTTTAGCACAATTTATTTTGTGCAATACACTTGTTAGTGCCTGTCATCAATTGATTTACCGTAGCTTTTTATGTTGTATTAAATACTACACTATAAGTGCTTTTGCTTTTTTTTCCTCTACATTTCAATATATATACATTTGTGAGTGGTTTGCACTTGCACTTTAGTGTGTGAACATATTTGCACATTTACTTGATTTGTCACCAAATACACTTTTCTTTAATATACATTTGGCACTTGGAATTGAGAGAGGCAATTCCGTCATATGGTAGCACCTTTCTTCACAATTTATACTATTGCACGTGATTACATTTGTCTTTTGCAGTATTGTGGATATGTGTTATAAGCAAATTTATGTTGACTTAAACCAAAAATGAGAATACTTGAAAAGTGTCAGTTTGTCTTCCTAGCTCCTGGAATTCTCCACTTGTTGTTGTTCCACACCTCTTACGTACATAGAATATTTTATTATTTGTTGTCTTGATGTATTGGAGGATTAATAACTTGACTATTTTGTTTCTTGATGCAGGCTGAAATAAATGTTATCCTGGAGGAAAGGATTCAAGTTCTTCAGCAGCAGAACGAGGACTTAAAAGCTCGAATTGACCAGAACGTTGCCGTGACCAGGTGAGTGTAAACAACGTATTATGGTGTATATTAGTGTATAACAGGATTCCATGTTAATAAAATCCACTGCAGCCACTTCCATGATAACAGTTTTCATATAAAAAAAGTTCATGTCGTTTTCTTCATTTTCTGTATTTAGGAACAGCTCTTCACCCTCACCCATGATCCCATGTCCATAGAAACATAGAATGTGACAGCAGATAAGAACCATTCGGCCCATCTAGTCTGCCCAATTTTCTAAATACTTTCATTAGTCCCTGGCCTTATCTTATAGTTAGGATAGCCTTATGCCTATCCCACGCATGCTTAAACTCTTTCACTGTGTTAACCTCTGCCACTTCAGCTGGAAGGTTATTCCAATTACACATTCTTAACAGGTAAAGCATTGATAAAACTCTAAATCATTTGTGACAAGTTTGTCTATTGTATCTTCTAGACAGTTATCTGCTGAAAACGCCAATTTGCACGAGAGTGTGGAGAAAGAAAGTAAGGAAAAGAAGAGACTAAGCAGGACGAATGAAGAGCTGGTTTGGAAACTACAGACTGCTGAGTCAATGAGTCCTGTAAAAATGCCTTCTTCTCCTATTAAACAATCTACATCAGGTCCTCTTTCTCCCGCTAAAGTCAGTTCCTCTCCAAGATGACAGTACAGCAGTGAATAAGAGACAAATTATTCTGATGCCATTCGTTTTTTTCACGGATAAGTACAGACATTCACGTCAATGGATTTCTAACATCTACTACAAGAACACCTGTACTGACCCGTACATGAGACTGATTCCAAAAGTGCGTCAGAGCCTCAGAAATCTAAATTATAGATTTTGAGCCAAGGAAATAAAATATAAAAACTTTTAGCTACTATATTTATCCAGAATGGAGAAGCCACATTACTATTTCAGGTTACACAGAGTCCAATATGCTGGGGATGTATATATTACTGCACATAACTTACAGGTTTAGACGTACATAAAGATGCTGATACAGTATGTACAATTGGAAGCTTTCCTTTCTATTTTGGATAAATGCTGATGTGTTTGTGGTCAGCTGTATTCTAGCCTGTGCCTATGTCTCTACCTGAATGGGACATCATTCTGTCCATCCCACTTCTAGAACATGCTCTAGAAAGATCCACCAATCAATAAAGCGCCTTCCTCTCTATCCAAAAATAGAAGAAAACAATCACCAGCGATACAAAGTGTTCATGACAATGCTGCCTTTGCAATAATGTATAGCTTTGCTGGCATGTTAGCCCGTTTAATCCCTACGTACGAGTCACTATGTGATCCTAGCTTTGCTCTTTCGGTTACAGCTAGTTTTGCTCAATTTTGTAAAATTTGAATATCCTTTTATTGTGGCCAAGGGCAATGCACTTTTTGGCGATAGATTATTCTGAAAAAAAGAAAAATTTTCTTCCATTCCTTAGCTTTGGAAACGCTATGAGGGTCTGTTCACTAAAAGCCAACTTTGCTATATAGCAAGTTTGGTGACTTTCATATGATTCTCTTTATTTTATCTGAAAAAATTCATCTGAGGTTCACTTTTTATACACAATCAACTAAATTAAATCCTCAATATGGTAAATAATACCCTTTTATTTTCAAATATGTCTTATCACAGCAGTGAAATGGATATGATAATAGGTCAAACTGAACTTTAACTGAATGGAACCCAATATTCCTGATATCAGAAGGAATATATCAGCTATCAGACATTAGGGAGGATTCACAGCTAGTCTAAATTACGGCAATTGGGACAATTGAATGAAGGGGATTTGGTTAAAAAAAGGGTTACAATTCCGTGTTTTTGTGAATAGCCAAATTAGCAAGCTTGTATGGAGGTTGGCAGACCTTAACGTCTACATGAGCAAAATATGAGTGGAAATGCAAATATGGTTCATATAACCAATTTTCCATTTGCAAATTACCAAATTGATATTATATGGCAAATGTTTGTTTGAAATACTTACATTTTAATGATTGAACACCATTTGGAATCCATTTGGCAACTAATGGATACATATATATATTTTACCTATAACAAAGATTTTAATGATTCACATCATCATATTACTAAACAGGTACTTAATTCACCGGCTTCAGTTCTGTTATTATATCAACAAAGAAACATTTTTGCTTCCTAGATTCTCAAAACACTTCCTTTATACCATTTGTATTATTTCAGCATAAGGAGCGGCTGCTTACAAGGCAGCAGAAGTTTTTTTTGTAATTTTTGTAAAGCACATGTGAATAGGTGTATAAGCAAGAATCCTTGTTAATGGTTTTTATTAATTTAATATTTTATATTGTGGCCATAATGCACTCCGAATATCTGGATATGTCTAGAATGATCCAGAAAAAGAAAACGACACTTCCTAATTAATCAACACTCACGATGTTGAGATATGTAGTATTACCCTTTGTTATTTATTATAAAATGTAAAAACTGTATTTAAAAAAAAAACGTTGAAACACTGTGTTAGAATCTAGATTATTAATTTAAGAAATAATTACATATTTTTTACTGGTTTCATTAAATAAAATATTTACACTACGTATGTCTGCTAGTTAGAAGAAAATGGTGACCGGCTAGTATGATGCATTTTTCAGAAAAGTATATAGAAACTGAGGCTACATCATTTTAAAATGAAATTGTATTTATTGGGTTTTGGGAATTCTTAACCCCTTAAGGACCAAACTTCTGGAATAAAAGGGAATCATGACATGTCACACATGTCATGTGTCCTTAAGGGGTTAAAGTAATCTCAGTGCTGAAAGTGTTTAAGAGTCAGCAGGTGTAGAAACCCAAATGAGAACCTCATTTCATTTAGAGTATATTCTGCAGAACGCATCCTAGCACTATGTATTCTAGACCAAGTGGTTCTTAACCTTTTCTGATTGCGACCCAAATTATGTACATGACATTACTTAGGCAATGTAGATCATAATAAAATATATTCTAAAATAAATTCTGTAAAACTCCTTTATTAGACTCATCCCGATGTAAAAAATATCCCCACTGCATTTGGGGAAGGCTGGGCCAGTACAGTAAAGAATTTATATGGGCAGTTTCCCGAGGCCTGACAAATATGTGCCTGTTTCGCTTTTGGATCCTGACCCAGAAGTTAAGGACCACTGTTCTAGTCAATTAAAAATTAGTTATTACCCTCACTTGTGAAGACTTTTTGTAAGGCGTATCTTAAAGTGAGTAATAGCAATATTGCAGTTCTTCATGAAATGTGCTTTGAGTTATTATACTTTTCAAGTTTGTTATAATATTATAATTGCATTTTATAATGGCAATACACGTGGGACATGTGACTTTGTCCTTCCTTTGCTAGCTTGTCATGTCTGTCTTTTTCTGTTGTGTGTACCTGTGTCTGTCTACTGCCAAAAACAACTGCCCTCCAGAAAATTTTCATAATTCTGAACTGTTACTGTTTGAGGGGTCAGAGGGGGTTGATTAGGGTCAAAGGAAAAGGGATGTTGATACCGATCCTACTCTAAATAACAGAATTGGCAAGGTGTATCTCTCAGTAGCTGTCCACCTAAATATAGAACACAAACTGTATAAACTAAACAAATACAGAGAGGAAACATAAAAGACAATAGTAGACCTTGATACAAACATTTTAAACAATAATAACCATAATGAATATATCAAACTTAATTATTGTAGGTATTAATTCACCTTTCCCTCAGTAATCACATATCATAATGAGATAACATTTAAAGAAACCATGAAAATTAATCGTTGCTGCTAAATATTCTTCCCAGAAGTCAGTGGAAACAATGGAACCCATTTCCAGCTTTGTCACGCACCCAGAGATAGTTTCTGTTATAAAATCTAAGCATGTCTCTTGTAATCGTATAGCAGTTTTCTCATGGAACTCAATGGGTAAACCTCTATTTAGTTAGGTTTATTGCTTGTAATATAACCTTGCTCAATGAGTGTTCTCCAACCCTATGACTGAGCCCTAACTTCTACAGAATAACACTGGGATTTTCACCACTTCGTAAAACTTGACTTAAGTTATGATAGGAGACAGAAAACCAGACCAAGGATAGACAGTGATGTGATGCCCATAACCCTCCGAACAACACAATCATGGGATGAAAACAATGGTTAGTTTCATTTTTTTGTTTTCATGAACTCAGCAATTATAAATAAATTAAATCCATTTTATTTAAAATATCCGATTTTCTTTTCGGAGTGTCTGGTTCAGAGCACAGTCAGGTCAACTAAATCTTCTACCACTACAAAAACAGAGGCGTGCACGGGGGATGTGCCAGGTGTGTCCAGGTGCTCCCTAATGTAGAGCCTAATTATCTTCCCATTCCTTGTTTAGGGCAGTGTGGACACTGTTGAACAAGTTTGGGCTAGCTTGCTATGTTTTTTTAATATATAATCTGTGACTATGTCTGCATGCACTTAATACCTAATTATCAACAGAGGAAACCTGTGTACGTTGCACCTTCCTTTCTCAGGGTGCACACCTACATCCCACAATTAATGTTTATAGGATTAGCAGGAGATGAATAGTTTTATAAGTGCAAACACCAATTACTGGTTAAAAATGATTTAAAGCTCTTTGGACATGATGCAAAATAAGTAACCTTCACATTTTCCAGACCAGCCATCTCTGTATTTTTATTTTACTTAAAGGAACACTATAGTCACCTAAATTACTTTAGCTAAATAAAGCAGTTTTAGTGTATAGATCATTCCCCTGCAATTTCACTGCTCAATTCACTGTCATTTAGGAGTTAACCCCTTCAGGACCGGACTGTTTTTGCGATGTTTGTACGTTAAGGACCAGAGCTATTTTAACACTTTTGTGGTGTTTGTGTTTAGCTGTAATTTTCCGCTCTCTCATTTACTGTTCCCATACAAGTTATATATTGTTTTTTTCAGGACAAGAAGGGCTTTCTTTACATACCATTATTTGTATCATTTCATATCATTTACTTTTAAAAAAATAGTAAAATATGGTGAAAAAAAACAAAAAAAATGTGTTTTTTGACTTCTACTTAAAAAATATTTTACTGATCTACAAAATCGAATGAAACAAACTGCTAAATAGATTAAACATTTTGTCCTTAGTTTAAAAACACCCAATGTTTATGTGTTTTTTTGCTTTTATTTGCAAGTTATAGGGCTATAAGTACAAGTAGGAAATTGCGGTTTCAAAATTTACATTTTTCAAATGTATCAATAGTGACATTGTAACACTGTTATGTCATAAATCTCCAAAAAACACCCCACATGTATATATTTTTCTTAAACTAGATAACCCAGGGTATTCATCTAAGAATATTTTGATACTTTCTATGCAGCCATTTTACCATAAACCTTTGTCAAACTTTGCATAGGTAGTTTATTTTTTTTATTTTTTTCACATAAATTGCAATTCAGGTATAAATTCACAGATTTTGTTAGGTGTCACTACCAAACAACACCCCAATATGTGTTCAGCAACATCTCCCGAGTACAGGGATACCCCCCATGTATAGGTGTATTGGGTTGCTTGGGGGCTAAAAGGCCACATTTTGCAGGTGCGCTTATCAGTTTCCCAGCTTGGAATTTTGACATGTAGTCAACCTGCATGCATGTCCTATTTGGGACATTTTTGAAGCCGGCCAATGTATTTTACCCCCATCAAACCATATATTTTTGAAAAGTAGACACCCTAGGGTATTTCACATGGTGGAATTTTTACACTTTCCATGCACTAATTCTACCACCAGGCTTTGTCAAACATTGAGTTAGTAATTTTTTTTCTGTTTTTTTCACACACATTGTACTTTAGGCATGAATTAACAGATCCTGTTATGTGTCACTGCCAAACAACACCCCAATATGTGTTCAGCAACAGCTCCCGAGTACAGGGATACCCCCCATGTATAGGTGTTTTGGGTTGTTTGGGGGCTAAAAGGCCACATTTTGCAGGTGCGCATATCAGTTTCCCAGCTCGGAATTTTGACATGTAGTCAACCTGCATGCATGTCCTATTTGGGACATTTTTGAAGCCGGCCAATGTATTTTACCCCCATCAAACCATATATTTTTGAAAAGTAGACACCCTAGGGTATTTCACATGGTGGAATTTTTACACTTTCCATGCACTAATTCTACCACCAGGCTTTGTCAAACATTGAGTTAGTAATTTTCTTTCTGTTTTTTTCACACACATTGTACTTTAGGCATGAATTAACAGATCCTGTTATGTGTCACTGCCAAACAACACCCCAATATGTGTTCAGTAACATCTCCCGAGTACAGGGATACCCCCCATGTATAGGTGTTTTGGGTTGTTTGGGGGCTAAAAGGCCACATTTTGCAGGTGCGCATATCAGTTTCCCAGCTCGGAATTTTGACATGTAGTCAACCTGCATGCATGTCCTATTTGGGACATTTTTGAAGCCGGCCAATGTATTTTACCCCCATCAAACCATATATTTTTGAAAAGTAGACACCCTAGGGTATTTCACATGGTGGAATTTTTACACTTTCCATGCACTAATTCTACCACCAGGCTTTGTCAAACATTGAGTTAGTAAATTTGTTTCAGTTTTTTTCACACACCTTGTACTTTAGGCATGAATTATCAGATCCTGTTATGTGTCACTGCCAAACAACACCCCAATATGTGTTCAGCAAGATCTCCTGAATACAGTGATACCACCCATGCATAGGCTTGTCGGGTTCTTTGGGGGCTAAAAGGCCACGTTTGGCAGGTGCGCTTATCAGTTTCCCAACTTGGAATTTTGACATGTAATCAACCTGCGCCCATGTCCCATTTGAGCCAATGTATTTTACCCCCATCAAACCATATATTTTTGAAAAGTAGACAACCCAGGGCATTTTAAATTGTGGTATTTTAACACTTTTCATGCACTGAATTCTACCACCAGCCTTTGTCAAACTTTTGGATAGTAATCTTTTTTTGCTTCTTTGTCACACACATTGTACTTTAGGCATGAATTAACAGATCCTGTTATGTGTCACTGCCAAACACTGCCCAATATGTTCAGCAACATCTCTTGAGTACAGTGATACCCCCCATGTATATGGTTGCCGGGTTGTTTGGGGGCCAAAAGGCAACAATCAGAACTTGTACATGTCAGTTTTTCAACTTGATATATAGGTATGCTTGGTCTATCTTCAGTTTGACATATTTTTGTACCCCCCAGTTAATGTTACCATCATGCCAATATGTATAGTATATATTTTTATAAAGTAGACATCAAATGTTATAGAGGATGGGGTGTTTTGACTTCTTTCCCCCAACCATTTTGCCCCCCAAAGAAAGTGTAGTGGTATTTTCTTTATTCTGGTTTTTATGCACACGTCATCTGGTTTTGGACAGCTGGTTATGTGTTACTGCCAGAAAACTTGTTAGGCCAAATGTGCAGGTAGCAAATGTACATTTAGCAGCAATCTTTAAACTGACTCCTGCAAATAGAATCTAAATGGAGATTTGGGGGAAGGAAACTGACTAACAAAAAAATGGCTGCTTTCCAAAGAAACAGAAAATAAAATAAAAATTCAGGAACACTTCTTACAACTGTTCTGTGTGGTACAGCTTGAAACATGTTCCTACACAGAGTCCTGGTTTCGAAGGACAATCAGGACAGTGAAAAGGGGTGTCTGTCCTTTTCCCGTTTTTAAAACAGACCCGGCAACGTTTCTGGGGGGTTTTTTTTCTAGCAGTTGGCGGTAACTTAAAAATAAAATGTCTGGACTCAGCTTGCACCGTTGTTGGAACTCGTCCATCTCCATAAATTGTTAAAGAAATTATTTTCAATTGAAATTGGAGAAAGGTGATTTTCCCTGGATTATTTTTTTTAAAAAGTAAAAATGAGTTGTGGGTTGCTATTTGCATCAGATATATAGCCACCTTTTTATACCATGCTTTGGTTTTTCGTAAAATAAGATACGGCTGCATCAGCTGATCAGCCAAATCAACACCACCCATGTACTTATTATACGCCCTGATGCAAACCGGTTTGGACTCTACTCTGCCCCGGACAGAGACGTCGGACATGCGTTCGTCATGGATGGTGGTGAGCATGTGGACATCCTTCCTGTCCCTAAATTTTAGTGCAAGCACCTCAGCTTTCCGAAGTGCTTTACATTCGCCTTTTTTTAATTTTGCATCTATGAGAGATCGTGGAAAGTCTTTGGAATTTTTTCTGGCAGTGCCGCAGGCCAGTGTCTGTAAAGCATAAAGTGTTTTAAATAGACGGACACTACTATAAAAATTATCCACATAAAGGTGGTAACCTTTATTAAACAAGGGGTTTAGTAGGTCCCATACAAGTTTCCCACTTGTCCCCAGGGAGTCAGGACAGTCAGGAGGGTCCAGTTGACCATCTTTCCCCTCATATACACGAAAGGCAAATGTGTATCCGCTTTCGCTCTCACACAGTTTGTACAGTTTAATGCCATACCTAGAGCGCTTTGAGGGGATGTATTGTCTGAACCCTAATCTCCCTTTGTATTTCATTAGAGATTCATCTATGGATACATTTTGTTGGGGGGTATAAACATCCGAAAATTTGTCCTGAAAATGGTCTAGCAGTGGGCGTATTTTATAAAGCCTATCGTATTGGGGGTGATCTCTAGGGTGACAGAGGGTATTGTCACTGAAATGTAAAAATCTCAGCAGTAACTCGTATCTGGCTCTAGGCATGGTTTGGGAGAATACTGGACTCGACATTATTGGGTTGGTGCTCCAGTATGAGCGAATCGATGGCTTTTTTATAATCCCCATGAGCATTGTAAGAGCCCAGAATTTTTTAAGCTCTGGGACATCTGTGGGATGCCAGTCATGCTCCCTGGCTGTATAGCTACCTGGATTGTTGTCAATAAATTGGGTAGCATACAAGTAAGTCTGGGAAGCAATCTCCTCCCAGATGGTATCCCCTAAAAATAGTTCTACATACTGCATTGGGGAGAAGCCATCCACATTAACATTAATGCCTGCGTTGGCACTAAAAGGGGGGACGTTGGGCTCGGCTAACTGTGGAGGTACCCAGTCCTCCTCCACATTTGGCATAGCAGAGGAAGCACAGCTTCTTTCTTCAGCCGGCTCACACACAGATGACATGTCGTCTTGACTAGACATGTCAGAAAACTGACCTGGGTCAAAATCTGACGCAGTGTCAGTGGCGTCAGAGTCTGACGCCAAGAAGGCATATGCCTCCTGCAAGTTATACATACGCTGCATGTTTTACACACGACTAAAACAAATTACAAACACACCAAAAAATTTTTATACTTTTTTTTTTTACTAAAACAGACTAAACAGCAATCCCTAAACTAACTCCTGTCACAAAAATCTAATGGAGATTTGGGGGAAGGAAACTGACTGACTACGACAGACTAAGACAGACTAAGACAGACTAAGACAGACTAAGACAAATATTTTTAAAACAAATTTAACCCTTTAAGGGCAAAAAAAAAAAAGACAGACAGTACAAATGCACTGCTGAAACAGATCTGGCAGGGAAGGGGTTAAAATGGATTTTTAATTCACTGCTGATACTTTTTACAACTCTCTGGAACACTCTGCTGCAACAAACTATCACGATCTCTGTCTCTCTCGCCTCACAAAACGCTACAGAGGAGAGAGGGGCAGAGATCACTGTCAAAGTGAGTGTTTGTAACACCCACTTTGACAGCAGCCAATTGTGAGCGATCGCGGATCGCTCACACACCGTAATTGGCTGTTACTATCTGCCTGGGATGTCTGGCAGATAGTAACAGCATTGTACTGGCAAGAGCGATCTTTGATCGCTTCCTGCAGCCCGTTTTCCGCTATGACGGTTCAGGACCGTCAGCGGTCCAAACGCACGTTTTACCGCTGACGGTCCTGAACCGTCCGCGGTCCTGAAAGGGTTAAATCACTTTGTTTCTGTTTATGCAGCCCTAGCCACACCTCCCCTGGCTATGATTGACAGAGCCTGCATGAAAAAAAACAACTGGTTTCACTTTCAAACAGATGTAATTTACCTTAAATAATTGTATCTCAATCTCTAAATTGAACTTTAATCACATACAGGAGGCTCTTGCAGGGTCTAGCAAGCTATTAACATAGCAGGGGATAAGAAAATCTTAATTAAACAGAACTTGCAATAAAGAAAGCCCAAATAGGGCTCTCTTTACAGGAAGTGTTTATGGAAGGCTGTGCAAGTCACATGCAGGGAGGTGTGACTAGGGTTCATAAACAAAGGGATTTAACTCCTAAATGGCAGAGGATTGAGCAGTGAGACTGCAGGGGCATGTTCTATACAACAAAACTGCTTAATTAAGCTAAAGTTGTTTAGGTGACTATAGTGTCCCTTTAATAAAATAAATTATTGGTATAACATCTTAAAATCAATATAAATAATCCAGCACACTCACTTGCTGACTAAACACCAGCTTCAAAGTTCATAGTTTCTTAGCGTCTTAGGCAAAAATAATGGGGGTTTAGTTACAGTATATTATCATACGTTGCATAAGCCTGCCACAACATCAATGTACCCCAACTCTAGCAACCTAATCCCTGCTCTTATGAGATTAATCCACTTACTTGGGAAATGCTTCCTCCTGGGACTATCTGCAGGGCAAATTTAAATAGGGCCCTGGAACGAGGCACCTGTGACAGGGTAGTGCAAAACATGCATACATTATAAGGGTGCTGCTGGTTCCCAGTAGTAACACAGAGGGTTCCAGTCCTGCACCCTGTCACAGCACCAGCAAAGGTAAAGCAGAGCTGCAGAAAAGCATCTTTGTAAGAAGACACTTTCACTCTCAACCAGGCGGCTAAAGGGGCAGCATCTCAGAGCTGTCTCAAGACACTAAGGAGAGGCACTTTACTAATAATAAATCAGCGTTGATGCCTTTGTTTCCCCTGGCAGTGCTACCTGCATCAAGGGCCCCAAAGTACACCAACACAGGGACAACTGGATGGGAAGAACACCTACATTTGGGTGGGAGCCGATGGTACAAGTTAGTCCGTTCTCTGTGTTTTACAAGTTTCATGACTGTGCACCCAAGGCTAGAACTGAATGGGATAAGTGAAACAGCTGGATCGTTATATTACAATACCTGTTTTGTTCAATATAATATATATATTCTTCATCTTTTTGTGTGAAGTATTTTATTGTGTGTCAGGGGCCATTTCTCACTGGGTGGGTTCCCCCGATTCAACTTAGTACAAATAACTGAGTGACGGAACTGTAAAAAGAAAGACGATATCCCGATCTTCTAGCAACTGCGGAAATCTCAGGTTTCCTGTAACATGTAACTGCCACCCATGCCAACCCGACAGTGGAGCAAGGTGAAAATGGGGTTGCATATATACATATATATTCAAATGCACACATCACTTTTTTCCACTGTCTCTCTGTTCTTGCTCTTGTCCTCTCCATCTGCCTTTCCTTCTCTTGTTTTGACTCTCGTCACTCATCATGTCCCTACCTCTTGTTCTCCATGAATAACCATATTTGTGCCAACCCACTCATGTTTTTCTATTTAGACTCACTACAGCCATGTCTACATCTACCTAGTCATGTTCTGGCTGTATCCTTGTGCCTCCCTCTCCAGCTTCAACCTTCCATCTCCTTATACGCACATACCTTTGTCTCTATGTCTGTATCACTCCATTTTTATGTATTGACCCCATCAGTTATGGGGGTCCTCTATCTACTTGTATAAATACACATGCGTAAAATGTTAAGTTAAGGTACCACTGAGTCTGAAATTGAAAAGTAATTGTCCCTTGCATTCATTGTAGCTGACATATCACGGTGATCATGTCAAAGTGTCCTTGCAGTGCTCGGTGAATGCTCAGTGCTTGCAAATTAGATGGTAAAATACATATCAGGTCAATACACAAATGTATTATTTCACATTGCATTCAGACTAACTGTAGGGGTCAAAATGTCTCATCTTAATGGAGTTACTGGACATGCAGCCACAGAAAATGTCTTCATTAACCCCTTAAGGACCAAACTTCTGGAATAAAAGGGAATCATGACATGTCACACATGTCATGTGTCCTTAAGGGGTTAAAGGACCACTATAGGCACCCAGACCATTTCAGCTCAATGAAGTGGTCTGGGTGCCTATGGTGAGAAGACGCCAGCGTCCATAGGAAAGCATTGAGAATGCTTTCCTATGGACTGGCTGAATGCGCGCACATTCAGTCGTTGACGGGGAAAGGAGGAGGAGAGTCCCCAGGGCCGAGGGAATCCTGCGCTGGAAAAAAGGTAAGGGATTAACCCCTTCCTCACCCTAGAGCAGAGATTGGCAACCATCGGCTCTCCAGATGTTGTGGACTACATCCCCCATAATGCTCTTACACACATAATGCTGGCAGAGCATCATGGGAGGTGTAGTCAAAAACATCTGCAGAGCCGAAGGTTGCCTATGCCTGCCCTAGAGCCTGGCGGGAAGGGGGCCCAGAGGGTGAGGGGGACCCAAGGACCCTATAGAGCCACGAAAACAAGTATGTTTTCCTGGCACTATAGTGGTCCTTTAAAGTTTTATTTCACAAGTGTGGACATTTCTGTCACAAAGTGAATTTTGTCAAACCTGGATTCCTTCTATAACACACCTCATATTAATATGGTTAAAGGAACATGTATATTCATAACGTTAGAGTGTTATACAAGCTATTTGGATTGTTGGGTTCCCCTGAATCCATAGAAAAACGCAATTAATTTACCTTTCTTCCTGCCGGCACTGCTTCTCTGCTTCTCTTCTCACTGAGATCATCGGTCTTGTTGAGCTCAGCTAATCTAGAGCCTCCCCATAGGAAAGCTTTAGAGGAAGAGTGCACCAATCATAATCTCCTCATAGAGACACATTAATTTGATGCGTCCCTATGGTGAGATTTGGGCATTTCCGTGCTGAGCGTGGAGACGACAAATGTTGTCCCTATAGTGTTAAAATCACCATTTAGGTGGCTTTCTCCCCCTTAAAACATACCTTTTTACAGCGCAGCACGGGTCCGCTGGTGCTAGCCCCACTCCTGATCCGCCTTTGTGGCTGACATCATCAGAATTGATTATCTCAGTGAATCAAATGATAGGGAAAGCATTGGATTGGCTGAGATTGCCAAGGAGGCGAGGTGGGGCTAAATGCCAGCTTGGCCGATTAGCATCTCCTCATAGAGATCCATTATATCAATGCATCTCTATGAGGAAAGCTCAGCATCTCCACTGTGCAGCACTGCCGCAGGAAGCACCTTCACTGGCCATCTAAGGAGTGGCCATTGGATGTGTCCCTAGGCTTTAATGTACACACTACCTTTTCTCTGAAAAGATAGTGTTTGCATGAAAATGCCTGCATGGACAGGCTAAAGACACCAGAACAACTACAATGATCTGTAGTTCTTCTGGTGACTATAGTGTCCTTTTAAGGTCAAAATAGCCAAACTGGAAAAAGCTCTAAGTTGGCTATGCTTTAAGTTTGGTTACTCTGGCCTTATATTTGTAATCCACTTTAAATTCTGACTTTAGTAAAACATTTGTATATTATCTAAAGGAAGGGAAAATGGAGGGTAGCATAGAAAAATAATTATGTTAAAAGTTACAACTGATGGGCGAAGGCAACATCAAAGAGCCATATATTCCATTTCTTCAAGAAAGTGTAATGGCCCTCTGCTGCTTAGATGTGAAGAGGTGTTCCAGAGCAATGCACCTTGCACGGATAAGTTTCAACCTCTTCTTTTGAAATGTTAAATGCCTTAACCTGTGGGAACATTTTCTTGCTCTCCCTGTCACAAGTGCCGGCATAGAAATTGATGCAAAACTATGGTAATAATGGTTGGTTGGTTGATTGGTTGGTTGATATGTGGGAAAGGGACCATTGTTTAAAGATGATTTTTTAAAGATTTAAAACATATACATTTGCTTGGAATTCAGCTACATAAAGAAAGAATATAGATGATTTTTGGAGGTTATTTTTCTCTCTTTTGTTTTTAATAGAAGCATAGTGATGTCGCGAACATAAAACTTTCCGTTCGCGAATGCGAACTTCCGCAAATGTTCGCGAAAGGACTAACCGGGCGAACCGCCATAGACTTCAATAGGCAGGCGAATATTAAAACCCACAGGGACTCTTTCTGGCCACAATAGTGATGGAAAGGTTGTTTTAAGGGGACTAACACCTGGACTGTGGCATGCCGGAGGGGGATCCATGGCAAAACTCCCATGGAAAATTACATAGTTGATGCAGAGTCTGGTTTTAATCCGTAAAGGGCATAAATCACCTAACATTCCTAAATTGTTTGGAATAACATGCTTTAAAACATCAGGTATGATATTGTATCGATCAGGTAGTGTAAGGGTTACGCCCGCTTCACAGTGACAGGCCAAACTCCCCGTTTAACGCACCGCAAACAACCGCAAACAGTCCATTTGCACAACCGCAAACTCCCCATTTGTACAAGGTTGGATACCAAGCTAGCCATGTCCCGTTCCTTGTCCTCACTGATGTCATTGAAGGTCTCTTCCTCCACCCAGCCACGAACAACACCAAGGGTCCCCGAAAGGTGACAACAAGCCCCCTGTATTTTTTTTTTTTAAATTTATACTACTGTTACACCAAATATGAGTTGCACTGGTGTGACACTGTGCCCTGGCAGGCCCTGAAACGCACACATGTGAAGGAAACTGACTGCTATTATTTCACAGTCAAATTTCTAGTTTATTTTTTTTAATGTACACTACTGTTACACCAGATATGAGTTGCACTGGTGTGACACTGTGCCCTGGCAGGCCCTGAAACGCACACGTGTGAAGGAAACTGCCTGCTATTATATTACAGTCAAAAAGTTTTTAGTTTTTTTTAAATGCAAGCTATTGTGACACCAGATATGAGTGGTGGCACTGGGACCACCTTAAAAATATTGGATATCGCTAAAAATCATGATCACTATTTACTTTCTCTACAAACCTCTAAAATGAACCAAACTACTCATCCATCCACTATACCACTTTATCCCACCTAGAACTAGTGCCCAGTTAAAATACTTGACTCTTACTTACCCACACTCAGTCATGCCACACACATTTCACCACTACTCTCACTGAATCCCTCTGACTATGGCTAAATTCATCTTCTACATCAGAACACTACTCCTAAGATTGAGTTGTATCCATGTCTCGGGTCTTTCATTTAGAATAGGGGCAGCTTCGGTCTCCTTCAACACTGACACTCCAGTGCATATTATTAAAAGATTGGGCAGATGGGGGGCGTGGCCAACCTAGAGACTGAACAGACGTGTTTCTGTGGAGCTCCGCTAAATCACGACGGATAAATACCTTCCAAAACGAAAATTGAACCCGGAGAGAACCCTCCACAATCCCACCCCACCAGAGGCAACACGGGGCGCAAGCACCGCAAATTTCAAGCGCCTGAAATCACCACACAAAGAGACAGCACCGCCGAAAATGGCGACGGTGGAAGGCCGCACAGCAGACTCGTCGGAAGACTCCGACGAGGAGAGGGAAGCATCACCTAACTCCCCGAGACGGGGAGAGCTGTACCGGGAAGCTAACTCCGACTCGTCCCCAGCAACCAAGGGGGACATCAAACACATGCTCCTGGAGATCAGACAAATTTGGAAGTCGGACCTCCGAGACATAAAGCAGGAAATGGGGGCATTACAAAACAAGCTCCAAGTGGTGGAGGAAACAGGCACTGCCCGGGAAACCCAGCCTCTAGCCACTGAAAACACCCTGGACGGCTTGACCCAGCAGGTACAAAGACTACACCGCTCTGTGGCGACCCTAGAGGCCAGTCATAGACGCCGCAATGTACGCTTGAGGGGGGTACCCGAGGCCGTTAAAGGGGGCGCACTCCTACCATACACCCTAAAGCTACTTACATCCATTGGCCTGCAGGGCCAAACAGACCCCACAATAATTACTGCGGCTTTTAGAGTCAGGAAAGCCCCGACGGCACCAGAGGCTGCACCCAGAGACACCATAATAGTAACCAGAGACACAGCCGTACGAGCGGCCATCATGTCACGCTCCAGAGAGATGGGGAGCGCGAAATTTGAAGGAGCTAATATCCTGTTCTTTAGTGACATCCCCTTTGCTGCACTCCTAGAGAAAAGAAAACTGGCCCCAATAGCAAAAAAACTGAGAGACAATGCGGTGAGGTACCGCTGGGGAGCTGATGGAACCCTGATGGTGCCACACGAAGGCCAAACCCTCACACTTACCTCGGATGAGGATCCAGAGAAACTAGGATGCTCTATGGCTGCAGAGCACCCGCCGGCAAGGTTGAGCACGAACAACCATAAAGGAGAAGAGAGGGGAGCAACAGGGGAAGACAAGCTGCGAAACCACCCCAAGAATGACTACCCTGGAGTTCGCAGACTGAGCACATCGGAACGCCGAGAGAGCAGAGTACACACGAACCACCAACCACCCTGATTTCTGACTGCCTGTCACCACCCCGATCCCCACCTTACACACAGGCTCACTGTTCACCGGCACTGTACCACGGTCAGACTTGCCAGCACCACAGGCATATGCCAGAGGGAAGCATCACCGGGTCTAAGCCTCACTGAGGTCTACACAGACTGTCCAGCTTAGAACGCCCCATGCCCAATACTCTGCACGATATACTGCCCAGGAAAGAGCCCAACACATAGCCCAATATACTGTATATTGTTATGACAAATGGTTGTTTTTCTTTATTTTCTTTTCTAACATCAATACCCTGATGTGAATGTTTGCCCATGCGCATAAAATTCAATAAAATACAAATGTAATAAAAAAAATAAAAAAAAAGATTGGGCAGATGGAGATCCTCAGTCTACAGCCGATATGTTCCTCATCCCGAAAAAGAAATGAGGAAAGCTTTTAAAAGTTTGGCTTTGTAAATTTGATGCAATAAGTGTGTTTTTCTTTAATACCTTTTCACCCTCTTTGCATGAGCCCGATTTACATATATTACTAATATGTTTCTGAACATATATATTATATTATTCACTCACTCACTCACTCTCTGGGCCGGCCTAAGACATCATGCTGCCTAGGTCCAACGATAAATGACTATGGGGGATAATGTATAATAAACACAGGTTACTGGTTATGGGAGGGATAATGTATAATAAACACAGGTTACTGGCTATGGGGGGATAATGTATAATAAACACAGGTTACTGGCTATGGGAGGGATAATGTATAATAAACACAGGTTACTGGCTATACGAGGGATAATGTATAATAAACACAGGTTACTGGCTATGGGAGGATAATGTATAATAAAAACAGGTTACTGGCTATGGGAGGATAATGTATAATAAACACAGGTTACTGGCTATACGAGGGATAATGTATAATAAACACAGGTTACTGGCTATGGGAGGATAATGTATAATAATCACAGGTTACCGGCTATGGGGGGGGTAATGTATAATAAGCACAGGTTACTGGCTATGGGAGGGATAATGTATAATAAACACAGGTTACTGGCTATGGGGGATAATGTATAATAAACACAGGTTACTGGCTATGGGGGATAATGTATAATAAACACAGGTTACTGGCTATGGGGGGATAATGTATAATAAACACAGGTTACTGGCTATGGGGTATTAATGTATAATAAACACAGGTTACTGGTTGTGGGGGGATAATGTATAATAAACACAGGTTACTGGTTGTGGGGGGATAATGTATAATAAACACAGGCTACTGGCTATGGGAGGATAATGTAAAATAAACACAGGTTACTGGCTATGGGGGGATAATGTATAATAAACACAGGTTACTGGCTATGGGGGGATAATGTATAATAAACACAGGTTACTGGCTATGGTAGGGATAATGTAAAATAAACACAGGTTACTGGCTATGGGGGGATAATGTAAAATAAACACAGGTTACTGGCTATGGGGGGATAATGTATAATAAACACAGGTTACTGGCTATGGGGGGATAATGTATAATAAACACAGGTTACTGGCTATGGGGGGATAATGTATAATAAACACAGGTTACTGGCTATGGGGGATAATGTATAATAAACACAAACACAAAAAAAAGAATAAAAAAAAAAAAAAGAATGCAGCTTCAGAATTAATCTAAATTGTATGCTGTCTAGGAGGTGGGAGGGTCTGGGAGGGAGGGTCTGCTGCTGATTGGCTGGAATGTGTCTGCTGACTGTGAGGTACAGGGTCAAAGTTTACTCAATGATGACGAATAGGGGGTGGACCGAACATCGCATATGTTCGCCATCTGTGGTGAATGCGAACACGCTTGGGACATCACTATAGAAGCATGATTTAAAGAAATTTTATTTATCACCCTCCAGCAAATCAACAAAACCTAAACACTCATTTGCACAAACACAATAACTAAGAATATATTTATATTGACCAGAATGTGTTAATCTTTATAATTGTGTTTTTGATGTCTCCATTAGAATTATTTAATATAGTAACAAAAATTAAACAAATTTCAGTTTGGGGCAAAGCTGCACATCGAGACAGAGTATCTTTAAACTGGCTTTTTACAATAATATATAATAGTTACTGTTATGTACACTTGAAATAATGTTATCTCAAGAAAGCGAAAAGGCTAACACGCCCTCTTGTGTCCTGTAGTGGAAATGCAGCTCAAAGAGAGTTTTAAATAGTCGTGATGGGTGTCTCGAAGTTGCAGATTGCAATTAGTGCTCCGTTATTTCTTTTTCATATTAATCTACCAATTATATCTAGACCCAGGAAGTTTTTTTTATCATTCATAGTATTATGGCAGCTAAAATATGTTTGGCTAGATATTGGAGATTAAATTTAATTCCTGGCTAGAATGAATTAATTACACATATTAATTATCAGTATACTATGGAGGAATATGACTCAAAAAATATGAATAACTTGAATTTATTTAAGGAGATTTAGAAACCTCGGACATTGTATCATTCCCAAAAATCTTTGGACATTTTATTATAACCCCCACGTCGTCACTCTTATGGTGTAAATAATACATATATGTTATTGTCAAGGCAATAGCTAATTTTATTAAAGGACACGTAGGCTCGTATTAGACTTATCTCTTTCTTTTATTCCTCAGCAGCAAAGAAAGGATATTGGTATTTTAATATAGCAATAACAAAACAAAAAGTACCCTTTAGGGTTAACCATATAACATTCCAGATATCTTAGCCAATGGGATCATTCCTTATACTATGTCCCCTCATGTGACCTAAGCCACTCCCTCTTTCTTTGCTGCTGCCTCAGCTAAGTACCACCATATTTTTCTACTCTGACAAAAATTTGATATATATTGCAGTGTTTTGCATTTATTTTGTAATTATTTATGATGTTTGTTATGTTGTGATTTTCAACTGTTTGTTTTTATCCGTTCTTTCAGTGCTGAGTACTTGCCCCTCCCCTGGGGCAAGCCTCCACTCGGCACTGCCGCACGGGTTGTTTATAACCCGGTTCTCTGTCAGCTCCCCCTCACCTCCCCACCTTCCTCCACTTTCCCCTCCACTTCGTTGCTCTTAACGAGCAAGCTAGCCGTCCGACGGATCGCGGCCAATAATTCCGGTGATTCGGCCGCCCGTGCATGCGCAGTGCGTTCCCGCGCATCGCGGCGGCCATCTTGTGATTGGCGGATTTGCCGCCTTTTTCACCCGGCGCTCGCGTCACTCGTTAAGGGAGGGACGCAAGCTCATTGGTTGAGGGAGTTGCTGGGCAGCTTACCGGTGCCCCCCAGGTGTCATTCCTGAGGGAACACTTGGTAAGCTGCCATATTATAATCAGTACTCATTTAAAAAAGTGTCAGTTACACTGTGCCTTTCCCACCACACTGTGGAGTACCTGGGTTTTGTTCCCAAAGTAAGCTCTGTAGTTCAAATCAGTATGCAGTCTCAAACTGACAAACAGACTTCTGCTACCCCTAGCAAGCAGATTTTAACAGCTCTGCCTACAGGGATTGCGGCCATTAGAGGTGATGAGGAAGCATCCCAGGACCACGTGAACTCGGAAGAGTTCCAGGCGCTTCTGGATGCTACAATGAATAAGTCAGTGACGCAGGCTATATTTAATGCCATGGGAGTGATGTCTGATACCCTGTCACATACAATTTCCACCGCCATTATGGCATCCGGCAGAACCCCCGGTTCAGCACCCCCTATACCCACTGACAATAAGCCAAAGGTCCCTAGCGGCCGCAAGGCTACGTGCAAATCACACCACCTAACAGGGGTTGCCTCCAAAACTGATATGACGGACAGGTTGCGCCCTGTTGAAACTGAGGACGTGGTGCAATCGACCCGATGTATTCAGATAATTCATCCCCTGATCGCAGCGAGACTGCACATCCAGCGATAGACGCTGAGCAAGAAGCGGATGCATCCGCTGTTCTAGACCCCCAAGGGGATCCCCTCTTCGACCCTGACACGTTGCATAATCCTCGCTCAGCGGAATGGTATCCCACATCTCATGTGGCCATGTATATCGCAACCAGGGTGCGAAAACCCCTTGATAAGGCCACCAGGAGTAAACTGAGGGCGGAATGCCCACGCCCCACGGTCCCAGACATGGCCTGCATAACTCCCGAGGTAGATCCCAAGATCGCCCAGTTCTTGGGCAAGTCGGATGGAAGGCCAAGAAGGGATTGGACTACTCCCTCAAACACTGCCAGGACAAGGTCCTTGACATTCTAGGGCCTATAGCTAAAATTTTCGACATGGTCGAAACGGCCCTTACTGAAGGGACCCCGATTGATTTGCTGGCCATCAGGGGGTGGATCCAGAGAGGCATTTGCCTAGTTGGAAACGCCAATACTGTATTGGCTACAGAACGGCGTAAAGCCATTTTAATGAAAATTGAGCCAAAATTGATTCATTTGGCAATCTCAGAGCCTGGCACACAGGCAAAAGGTCTCCTATTCGGAGATGACTTTGTTAAGACCCTGGGTAGGTATGTCAGCACCTTCACGGCACTGGACAAAGCACAGCATAATATGAAGCGAGTGTTCTCGCAAAAGGTTTTTGGTGGGGCCGGCAGACAGCGGGGCCGTCTGTCCGGCCGCACCTCCCGGCTATCTGTAGCGGTACTTACCCTCTCCAGGGGCCGGCCGGGGTCCTCTCTTCTCGCCGCGCGCGGTCCTGCTCCTGCACGAGCCGCGCGCGGCTCAGCCAACGAGATGATCAGTCAGGCGGGCAGTGACCGCGAGAAGCGGTCACGTGTCCCGCCCGACACTAAGAGCGCGCCGCGCGTCTCGGGCGCGCTCTTAAAGGGACAGTGGGAGACTAAATTAGAATCAGTCTCCCATTGGCCCCTGTCAGGCCACATTCCCCATACACTCACATTTTGGGGGCGTGGATATGACAGGGGCCAGTCAAAGTGAACCTTAGGGTATTTATACTCACCTGTTTCCCTTGCTCCTTGCCCTATCGTGGTTTCTGTCCAGTTTCCCTTTAGTGCTTGTATCGTTCAGTTGGTTTTTTGGTGCTTGACCTTGGCTTTGTTCCTGACTCCGCTCTCTCTTTATCCTTGCTTGCTTATCCGCTATTTTGTCCTCTGTGTACCAGTCCTCGGCTTGTTCTACGTTACGCTGTCTCTCTGTTCCCTTGACCTCGGCTTGTTCTAGACTCTGTCTTGCTTTTTCTCGTCAAGTCCGGCCATTCTAAGGTCCGGTAAGACGAACCCTGGTTTCTTGTCTCCTGACTATCTGTACTATTCCTGCGTGTTGGGGTATATTACCGTGACATTACGATAGGGCCATGGACCCCGCAGGTTTAGGTCAACAGATGGCCACTCATGAGGCTAGATTCGCAGAACAGGATCACCGTATGGATCAAATGGCTCAAGCCATCCAGACACTGTTATCCAGATCAGCTCCGGTACCTGTACCTACGCCTCCTGTAAACCCTATACCGGACACAGCTAATATGCCTAATGCTTCTGCACATCTAACCCCGCCACCTAGGTATGGAGGGGACGCTAAGACATGTAGGGGATTCCTTAATCAAGTGGAATTCCACTTTGAAATGTACCCACGTTCATTTCCCACTGATAGATCTAAGGTGGGTTTTCTTATGCACCAGCTTACGGATAAGGCACTAGAATGGGCAAATCCTATTTGGGAGGCTAATGGGCCTATGGTACACGACTTCAATAGCTTCCTCACAGCGTTCCGTAGAACATTTGACATGACTAAAAGGTCAAAAAATGCCGCCAGGGCATTAATGAGAATAAAGCAAGGATCTAAATCTGTAGCCGATTATGCTATTCAGTTCCGTACCCTTGCCTCACAGGTAGATTGGACTAATAATGGGCTTACTACCGCGTTTATGGAAGGTCTGTCTGATACTATGTTGGATGAGGTAGCAGCTAAGGACCTCCCTGTACCCCTGGAGGACCTGATTGACTATCTTATCGATATAGATAACAGGATCCGTGACAGGTTATATACCAGGTCCAGAAATAGACATTTTGTTCCCTTTAACTCCTCTAGAGCTGAGACTCCCGAGGGATCTAAGGGTTCTGAGGAGGAACCTATGCAGTTAGGGGTTGCCAAACTTACTGACGCTGAAAAGCTTTATAGGAGAAAGGAGGGACTTTGTCTTTATTGTGGTAGGAGGGGTCATATGAGACAAGACTGTCCCGTGCGTCCGGGAAACTATCGCACCTAAGACCGTATAGAGGACTGGCCTTGGGTGTGACATCACAGTCCTCACATTTGCCTCTTAATAAACTACTTCTTCCTGTTTCCCTGCACCTTGATAATAACAGCATAGCAGGGAATATACTAGCCCTGGTTGATTCCGGAGCGGCCGAAAACTTTATTGATTCCAGTTTTGTCAAGGAGAATAACATACCCACCAGAGAGAAGGAGACACCCTTGGCCGTTGAGGCCATAGATGGTAGACCATTATGCTCTCCAGTTATCACACATGAAACTGTTCCACTACATATGTCTACAGGGGTGTTACACTCTGAGACCATTCGGTTTCAGATCATTACTTCTCCTTCCTCTCACCTCGTGTTAGGGTATCCTTGGTTACGTACTCATAATCCCACCATTGATTGGGAGTCAGGACAAATAGTTTCTTGGAGTGATTCTTGCCAAGAGTCTTGTATTGTTAAAGTCACCCCTTTGAATTCTACTAATATTCCTCCCGTGCCTACGGTCATACCCTCTCAGTACCTGTCTCTTAAATCTGTTTTTGATAAAAAGGAGGCTGAAAGATTGCCACCTCACAGGCCTTACGATTGTGCAATTAATTTATTACCTGGTACAATGCCTCCCAAAGGGAGAATATATCCTTTATCTCCTCAGGAGAATCTGGTTATGGAGGAATATATTAAGGAATCTCTAGAGAAGGGATTTATAAGAAGATCCTCTTCCCCGGCAGGGGCGGGTTTCTTCTTTGTATCTAAGAAAGATGGCGAATTAAGGCCTTGTATTGACTATAGGGGCCTAAATAAAATCACCGTCAAAAATGCGTACCCCATACCTTTGATCACAGAACTATTTGATAGGCTTAAACAGGCCACAGTTTTTACTAAATTGGACCTTAGGGGTGCTTACAATCTCATACGTATCAAAAAGGATCACGAGTGGAAGACCGCTTTCAATACCAGGAGTGGCCACTACGAGTACACTGTGATGCCCTTTGGTCTTTGTAACGCCCCAGCAGTTTTTCAGGAATTTATTAATGATGTCCTACGTCAATTTATACATACATTCGTTATAGTATACTTGGACGACATATTGATTTATTCTACTGATTTACAGACTCATCACATGCATGTTAAATTAGTGTTGAGAACTCTTCTGGTTAACGGTCTCTATTGCAAACTCGAAAAATGTTCATTTGATCAATCTGAAGTCCAATTCTTGGGTTATATAATCTCGGCCAAGGGTTTTCGTATGGATCCCAAGAAACTGTCTGCCATTATGGAATGGCCTCTACCCCAGGGGTTGAAAGCCATTCAGCGTTTTCTGGGGTTCTCTAATTATTATAGGCGTTTTATTAAAGGGTTTTCTGCCATTGTTGCGCCTATAACCAGAATGACCAAGAAGGATGGTAATACTCATGTCTGGAAACCAGAAGCACTCAAGGCCTTTGAATTCTTGAAGGCTACATTTGCCTCTGCTCCTGTTTTACAGCATCCTGTCCCTTCACTGCCCTTTATTCTTGAAGTTGATGCTTCTGAGATAGGGGTAGGTGCTATCTTGTCTCAAAGAGATTCACCTGAAAAGCCGTTACACCCTTGTGGCTTCTTTTCCAGACAGATGTCCAAAGCAGAGAGGAATTATGATGTAGGCAATCGTGAACTCCTTGCTATCATTTTGGCGCTCAAGGAATGAAGACATCTGCTAGAGGGTACTAGGGATCCCATCCTCATTTTAACGGATCACAAAAACCTCTCTTACCTTAGTGAAGCAAAAAGATTGTCTTCTAGGCAGGCCAGGTGGTCTCTGTTTTTGTCTCGTTTTAATTACATAATCACCTACAGACCGGGTGACCGTAATACTAAAGCTGACGCTCTGTCCAGACAATTCGAGACTACTGACAAACTCGAGGTCGATGTTACCCCTGTCATTCCGCCTGACAGAATAATAGCGACTACTGTTCTTTCCATTTCGTCTTCTCTCTTACAAGCTATTCAGGCTAAACAACACTTGGCTCCTGGGGAGAGGCCTGCTGATAAGCTATTCGTTGATATACCGGAGAGACGAGACATCTTGTCATTATATCATGACACTAGAACTGCTGGACACCCTGGTATTTCTAAGACTTTCTCAGCAGTTTCTAGATATTTCTGGTGGGCTTCCTTGCGCAAGGACGTCACCGATTACGTTAATGCCTGTAGCACTTGTGCCAGTATGAAGTCCTCCCACAGAGTTCCTTGTGGGTTGTTACATCCGTTGCCCATACCCGAGAGACCGTGGTCCAATATATCCATGGATTTCATTGTTGAATTACCTCCCTCTAATGGTAAAACTGTCATCCTAATGATTGTGGATCGTTTTTCTAAGATGGCTCATTTTGTGTCTCTTGTCAAATTACCATCATCCAGGGAACTTGCCTCTATCTTTGCCAGGGAGGTGTTTCGGTTGCATGGTATTCCCACTTCGATCGTGTCCGATAGGGGTAGCCAGTTTATCTCTAGATTCTGGAGAACGTTTTGTACAGAGATGGGTATCTCCCTCTCGTTTTCCTCAGCCTACCACCCCCAGTCTAATGGAGCTGCTGAACGTGCCAACCAATCTCTAGAGCAGTATCTTCGTTGTTTCGTGTCCCACCATCAGAACAATTGGGCTGACCTTCTTCCTTGGGCTGAGTTTGCTCGTAATAATGCTGCTCATGAATCCTCCGCTAACAGCCCTTTTTACGTTGTTTATGGCCGGCATCCCGTGGTTCTTCCAGCTGCATTCTCCTTACAGGGCATGCCAGCTCTGGACGAACATTTGGCTAGTCTACGTAATACTTGGGAGCAGGTTCAGTGTTCTTTGGTGGCCTCAGCTGCTCGTCAGAAGGTTCAGGCAGACAAGCATCGCAGGGCGGCTCCATCCTATGCTGTGGGAGACCGGGTTTGGCTTTCTACTCGCAATATTCGTCTTCGTGTGCCTTCTATGAAGTTGGCCCCTCGTTTTATTGGTCCTTTTCGTATCTTGCATGTGGTTAATCCTGTCTCGTATGCATTGGATCTTCCAAAAAATTTACGCATTCCTAACGTGTTTCATACCTCCTTGTTAAAACCCCTCCTGTGCAACCGTTATACTCGGCATGTCCCTCCTCCTCCTCCGGTTTCTGTGGAGGGCCATGAGGAGTTTGAAGTGGCAGCTGTAATTGACTCTCGTTTGCTTCGGGGTCGCCTCCAATATCTGGTACTTTGGAAGGGCTATGGGCCTGAGGAACGCAGTTGGATTTCCGCTGACGCTGTTCACGCTCCTCGCCTTGTGCGTTCTTTCCACGCTCGTTTTCCTGCCAGGCCTGCTCCTCCCCGCCCGGTGGGCGTGTCTTCAGGGGGGGGTACTGTAGCGGTACTTACCCTCTCCAGGGGCCGGCCGGGGTCCTCTCTTCTCGCCGCGCGCGGTCCTGCTCCTGCACGAGCCGCGCGCGGCTCAGCCAACGAGATGATCAGTCAGGCGGGCAGTGACCGCGAGAAGCGGTCACGTGTCCCGCCCGACACTAAGAGCGCGCCGCGCGTCTCGGGCGCGCTCTTAAAGGGACAGTGGGAGACTAAATTAGAATCAGTCTCCCATTGGCCCCTGTCAGGCCACATTCCCCATACAATCACATTTTGGGGGCGTGGATATGACAGGGGCCAATCAAAGTGAACCTTAGGGTATTTATACTCACCTGTTTCCCTTGCTCCTTGCCCTATCGTGGTTTCTGTCCAGTTTCCCTTTAGTGCTTGTATCGTTCAGTTGGTTTTTTGGTGCTTGACCTTGGCTTTGTTCCTGACTCCGCTCTCTCTTTATCCTTGCTTGCTTATCCGCTATTTTGTCCTCTGTGTACCAGTCCTCGGCTTGTTCTACGTTACGCTGTCTCTCTGTTCCCTTGACCTCGGCTTGTTCTAGACTCTGTCTTGCTTTTTCTCGTCAAGTCCGGCCATTCTAAGGTCCGGTAAGACGAACCCTGGTTTCTTGTCTCCTGACTATCTGTACTATTCCTGCGTGTTGGGGTATATTACCGTGACACTATCATACCGGGGATTCAGAGGCTCCGCCACAACACGGTTCCACCCTCCCGAACCCAGGACACAGTCGCCATTCTTCCCAACCAGGGGCAGGTCATGGCACCCACGTGGACCCAGGGGATCCTCCTATGGCCGTCGGCCTTATGGTGAGTCATTTCCCAGTACGTACCCATTCCTTATCACTGGTGGGGGGCAGACTGTTACATTTTCACGATGTTTGGCACAAAATAACCTCAGATGCATGGGTACTAGAGACCGTTCTCGGTTATCGCATAGAACTCACACAACACCCAATCCAACACTACGCGCCACATCGGATTATATTTTCACCACAAGACAGAACCCTAGTATCAGAAGAAGTTCGCACATTGCAGGAGAAAGGTGCGATCTACAAAGTACCCACTACCACCCCCGGGTTCCTAAGCAATATCTTCTTAGTGCCCAAGAAGGGTGGAGGCATGAGGCCAGTAATAAACCTGCGGCCTCTCAACGCCTTTGTCACATACCATCACTTCAAGATGGAAGGGATACACTGCCTCCGAGACCTCCTAAGACTGGGAGACTGGATGGTGAAACTGGATCTCCAAGATGCATATCTGACGATACCGATCGCAGAAGAGTGTCACCATTTACTCCAATTCCAATGGGAAAACACTGTGGCGGTTCAGATGCCTTCCCTTTGGCCTATCCTCAGCCCCATGGTGCTTCACAAAATTGCTGAAACCGGTAGTCGCTCTTCTCCGCAGCAGAGGTGTACGTATGATCATATACCTCGACGACATGCTGATCATGGCCCACGACACCTTGCTATTGCACCAACATCTACATTGGACGTCGACCCTTCTGCAAAACCTGGGTTTCATAATCAACTGGGACAAGTCAGTCATACAACCTTCACAATCAATAGAATTCCTAGGTTTCGACATAGACGCGAATCACGGAACGCTCAGCCTACCTGCCACGAAAGTAAAACTCATAAAGAAGGAAATCCGGCGGACCTTATCACGACCGGTCTTGAATTTACGACAACTGGCAAGGATAATTGGTCTGCTGTCCGCTTCAATACAAGCAATTTTCCCGGGACCCCTCCATTACAGATCCCTGCAAAGACTAAAAACGACCCATCTTCGCTTGG